>NC_138870.1:31352757-31561570 GCF_965194805.1 Balaenoptera borealis
CCAAACTATCACTGCTCAATGCAGATGATCAAGTACACAAAGTGTTAACAAGAAAGATGTGTCTTAGTTTTCCTGGACTCCAGAGTGGTATCTCAGATTCATGCCTGATGGACAATGTAAACAGATGTAAATATTCAGAGACAGAGAAAATATTAGCAGAAGCTAAAATGACTTCTGCTGGAAGATTATAATGATGCAAAGTGTAACCAGCCAAGCATGGAATTAAAGGAAAGAATTTCCAGGATCAGCAATATAACTGCTTGTGTTGTTTTACCTGAGACTGAGAGATCTATACTATCCTTATGGAGGAGGCACTGGTGGTTAAACAAGAATCATCCTAGTGATGATCATACAATAATTAGCCACCTATGTGCCTAAATTAACCTGTAGCATACCAAAAGTTGTTCCAAATATTCTAAAATTATTCTCATTTCTAAAGTTCCAAGCTAAATACTGTCATCATTAATGTAAAAACACCTGAACCAGGTGAATATTATGTGGTTATGCAGTTGATGTCTAGCATAGAGTTCTCTTAAAGGAATTCATCAGGTGACAAGGAATAGACTATCCTTAGAGAAGTTTACCCAGATCACTAGTCACACAAACACCCGTCACACTAATTGACATCTGAAGATGGCTTGAGCCCAAACAGAAAACTACCCAGTAAGTGAATTTAGCATAATTATATAAAGTCTCATTAAATTTCAGATGGTCAATTCCATTTTCATTTTACTTTACTCTTTCATATGACAGAACTTAAATATATATAAAAATAATGTCTATCAACTAGCCAAGGTCTGAAAATCCATTATTATGCTTGTGTTAATATTTCTATTTCACAACCTAGTGGTTTATTAATTTAGTGCTCATCCTTAAAAGTTTTTAGGGAATCCAAAGTGTATTTCGCCTTGGGAACAAAAACTCAATTTATCACTTGGTCTTAAGAAATATTTTGAGGTACAAACCATCTCTAATAAAACAGAAAGCTACATGTTGAATTAACCTATACTAGAGAGATAATGTCCTACTCAGAAGACATCCTTTTAATTTGCTCACCTTAATAGACTCCATCATGTAATATCTATATTTATGTCTATATGTACATGGACACTGTATACAAATCCATACGCACACTCACATCCTTATATGCAAAAAAAGAGTGATAGAAACCTAAGTGCATAATGAGTCAGATTAAATAAATTCCCAAGGCTGAAATTTTATTACTCACCATCAAATTCTGCTGGCCCAACACCTACTATAATTATTGACATTGGAAGTTTTGAAGCCTTCAAAGAGAGCACACAGTTAGTTCACAATTAAGAAACTGAATTGAGGAAACAACTAAGAATTAAGAAGAAAAAAATATCCTGAGTTTTGATATTTTTCACAGATGTTCTTTAAAATAGTTTTGAGCATATTTAAAATTAACACAGAATAATATACTTGATTCCACTCTTATCCTTTCTGAACTCTGTGCATACGCTAATTCAGTGGGATGTTCTTCAGGAATGACCAGTCTTGGATAATTTTTTTTTAAAAAGTACTGAGCATGTGCTTTCACTTGCTATTCTCAGACAAAATATTCCTAAGCTGATTCTGGGTACCTTTGGTCTCTTTTTCCATGTTCTCTCTCCATTCAAAAATCTTTCAGTTGCTAAAAGGGAAAAAGTAGTACTCTATTTCATTTATAGCTATGGTTAGGAAAAGCAATTTTCATAGTAAATGAGTGAATACAAATAATAACTATAGAAAGTTATTATTAGTATGATAAAATAATTTTATGGTAAGAATATAAGATCCACCAGCAGATAGGTGGAACAGTATAGCAACCACATCTTCAGCTGTGAAGGTCACTGAATTATGAATAACTGTTCCTCAGTGCATGTCCTTTTAGTTTAAACCTAGATTACTAAGTCCATATTTTAAAGAGCATGATAATGCCACTGATCAGAACATAAAGGAAATCAAGACAAATCCAACCCAGTGTGTCTAGTCAAAACCATATAAACAAATAAGTAAATGTACAAGATTCTACCTCTCTTCCTTTTTGTGTTTGGTTTTGCTAAGTGTATGTCTATAAACATTTGATTTTTTCCCACATGTAACTATTTTTTTCTCACACAAACAGCTAATTATATTTTCCCTATGCTATTAATAATTATGAAGTATGATAAACAATTTTTTCACACAGCCCATTTTTACTAATGTCTATTTTGTGTCAAACATTGCTAAACCTGAGTATAGAAAGGTAAGTAAAAACAGATATAATTTTAGAGGTTGCAGTCTAGTAAATATAGATATTATAAATTATAGTCTAATAAAGAAGACAATGAATCATAAATATAACACATAATTAGGAATAATGAGAAAAATGGATTTTGAATCAATGCTAGTCCTTATCCAGTTCTATAAATATAGAAATTAGCACAGTTCTCCTGTAACTATTACTGTAAATGTAAATGTTAAAGAAATATTCTGTACAAATTGTACAAACTGTATACAAGCACATCAAACTAATCAAGATAAACACAGTCATGCACATGAAGGTGATGCTATTATTTATTTTTATTTTAATTTTTTGGAAATAATTTTGTTACAACCCAATTATTCACACCTCTTAGTTTGGTCCTTATGGATGAATGCTACTAATGTGTGTGAGTTTTCTGGATAATGCAATTGGCTGCAAAGGCATGGGCATTTTGTTTCACTCTTAAGTCAACTAAGTAGACTCTAGTTAGTCAACCTAAGTAGCACCAGGCATTCAGTTAGCCAGCCCAAGACTGAATGACTCTTACTTACATTAACTATGGACTCCTTAGTTTGAGCCATATCTGAGATAACACCGTCTGTCACAATCAGTAGCACAAAATACTGGGAGCCATCCTTTACAGAAGAAGCATATCTGAAAGGCAAAGAAAAGGTAAAGAATACCACAAAATAAAACATTTCCTCTCGACATGATAGTTGCTAAATATAATTTGGAAGAGCCAACAAACATTTTAATCTCAAGAAAATATTTAAACATATCTTAGGAGCCTATATATGAAAACTCTCAAATATGCATTTTTTTCTGAAATAGCACACTAGAATAACAGCAACATTACTGCATGCTGGCACAAAGAAATGCCTGGCTGCCTTAGAAATTCATTCACTAATAAAAGGTGAGCTGGATGGTATGTTAACACACAGGAATGGCTACAGCTTTTGGAAATAGACATCCTGGCTAAGCAACATATTATGTGTATATCTTCAGTATAACATTACATAAGCTATCTGAACTTTATTTTCTTATCTGTAAAATCAAGATAATGCAACTTTGTATTGTTAATAAAGAAATTTCACATATGGTAGTAAATATTTATACAGTTATATAACTGGTAGATTTTATATATGGTAAATTATATAAGTGATTATGATTTTTGTTTTGGAACTAGATAGCAGTGATGATTGCCCAACATTGTGAATATGCTGAATGTCACTGAACTGTAAACTTTAAAATGGTTGGTTTTATGTCATGTGAATTTCACCTTAATAAAAAAATGCAACAGAAGAAACACTTTTTGACATAGCTATAGTTCCAATTCTTAATACGTGTTAAATTGGTGAAAGATGGGAAGGAGAATTATAGCAAACAAAGACAAAAATTAGGTATGTAATAAGAACATATTCTAGGACTTGTTTTTTGTATTCCAGTGCAGAATTCTCACCAAATAATACTCAGCCATTTAGAGGAGAATTTTATGACAATATTTTATCTTTTTTTTTTCCCGTTGTGTTCTACCATTATGGGTATCTAGAGTATATTCTCAATAGAATGACTTTTATGATTTTTAGTACATAACTAGTATGCCAGTCATATCTAGTAACGAGCAAGCACTGTGGTGCTTGTAGGAGATAAATAGTTAACAAGAAGACTTTGGTCTACTTTCGTAAAAAATCATCAAGTAAATCACAGAAAAATTGGTTTCAAGAAACTTCTATTGATTACCAATGAAAATCTTTCACTACCTGATGGAGTCTAAATAATAAATTTTGAATAGTTTGGAGAAAAACCAATAGCATAATATGACAGGGAAAAACTTATATCTTGTAAAGCAGAATTTATAACTATATGAACAAGAAAATATTTACAACTTTGCCATAGACAAGAGAAACTAATAATTGTTCATGATGTTAATAAAATGACTGGTAATTTTATAGATTGATGAAGAGAATACAGCAAGTGATATGTTCATACACTGAGGAGCCAGCTAAAAATAGCATTGAATTTGTTCTACAACATATAGTCAAAAATGCTCTCACCATGTTGAACAATTGATCTTCGACACTAAGGAATTTGTATTAATTTGATGGTAACACAGCAATGAAAAAATCCAAAACAGGTATGAACCTACTCTCCTATTTTATGCTTAAATTTTTTTCTTAAGAAAAGAAGTAGGATAATCTCCCTCAGGAATTCATTTTTTAATTTTTAAATACCCATTATTTTTAAAAAGCATTTTTTACTGACTATGCTTCAAAAACGTAAGGATTATATTTCATGTGATTAACAGGAGGTTATAAATAGTGAGAAAAACTTCTATGAGTACAACTCTATGGCTTTTATGTTTTCCATACCAAATGATGTGTTGAAAATGGTGAGAAGATGGAAAATTGAGTGTTATGCAATCTTATGAATATCACTTCAAGTGGCTTAACTGATCCTTTTTCGGGGGGAGGTGTTTACTTTTTTTAAATTAATTTTTATTGGAGTAGAGTTGATTTACAATGCTTTGTTAGTTTCTGCTGTACAGCAAAGTGAATCAATTATACATATACATATATCCATTCTTTTTTAGATTCTTTTCCCATGTAGGCCATTACACAGTATTGTGTCGAGTTCCCTGTGCTATACAGTAGGTTCTTTTTATTATTTTTTTTAATTAATTAATTTTTATTTTTGGCTGCCTTGGGTCTCTGTTGCTGCGCTTGGGCTTTTCTCTAGTTGCGCCGAGTGGGGGCTACTCTTCATTGCGGTGCACGGGCTTCTCATTGGGTGGCTTCTCTTGTTGCACAGCACGGGCTCTAGGTGTGCAGGCTTCAGTAGTTGTGGCACTCAGGCTCAGTAGTTGTGGCTCGCGGGCTCTAGAGTGCATGCTCAGTAGTTGTGGCACATGGGCTTAGCTGCTCCACGGCATGTGGGATCTTCCCGGACCAGGGATCAAACCTGTGTCCCCTGCACTGACAGGTGGATTATTAACCACTGTGCCACCAGGGAAGTCCCTACAGTAGCTTCTTATTAGTTATATATTTCATATATAGTAGTGTGTATGTGTCAATCCCAATCTCACAATTTTATCTCTCCCTCACCTTTCCCCCTTGGTAACCATAAGTTTATTTTCTACATCTGTGACTGTATTTCTGTTTTGTAAATAAGTCCATTTGTACTATGTTTTTTTAGATGCAACATATAAGAAATATCATATGATATTTGTCTTTCTCTGCCTGACTTACTTCACTCAGAATGACAATCTCTAGGTCCATCCATGTTGCTGCCAATGGCATTATTTCATTCTTTTTTATGGCTGAGTAATATTCCATTGTATATATGTGCCACATCTTCTTTCTCCATTCTTCCATCAATGGACATTGAGGTTGCTTCCACGTCCTGGTTATTGTAAATAGCGCTGCAATATACATTGGGTTGCATGTATCTTTTTGAATTATGGTTTTCTTGGGATATATGCCCAGGAGTGGGATTGCCAACTCATATGGTAACTCTATTTTTTGTTTTTTAAGGAATCTCTATAGTGTTCTCCATAATGGCTGTACCAATTTACATTCTCATCAACAATGTAGGAGGGTTCCCTTTTCTCCACACCTTCTCCAGCATTTATTGTTTGTAGATTTTTTCGATGACGGCCATTCTGAATGGTGTCAGGTGATACCTCATTGCAGTCTGATTTGCATTTCTCTAATAATTAGTGATGTTGAGCATCTTTACCTGTGCTTTTTGGTCATCTGTATGTCTTCTTTACAGAAATGTCTTTTTAGATCTTGTGCCCATTTTTTGATTGGGTTGTTTGTCTTTTTGATATTGAGGTGTATGAGCTGTTTATATATTTTGGAGATTAATCCCTGGTTGGTCGCTTCATCTGCAAATGTTGTGCTGGCCAAAAAGTTCATTTGGGTTTTTCCATAAGATATTTTCTCCCTATCTGTGGGTTGTCTTTTCATTTTGGTTATGGATTCCTTTGCTGTGCAAAAGCTTTTAAGTTTAATTAGGTCCCATTTGTTTATTTTTGTTTTTCTTTTCATTACTCTAGGAGGTGGGTCAAAAAAGATCTTGCTGCGATTTATTTCAAAGTGTGTTCTACCTATGTTTTCCTCTAAGAATTATAGTATCTGGTCTTACATTCAGGTCTTTAATCCATCTTGAGTTTCTTTTTCTGTATAGTGTTTGAGAATATTCTAATTTCATTGGTTTACATGTAGCTGTCCAGTTTTCCCAGCACCACTTACTGAAGAGACTGTCTTTCTCCATTGTATATTCTTGCCTCCTTTGTCACAGATTAGGTGACCATAGGTACGTGGGTTTATCTCTGGACTTTCTATCCTGTTCCATTGATCTATATTTCTGTTTTGTGGCAGAACCACACTGTTTTGATTACTGTAGCTTTGTAGTATAGTCTGAAGTCAGGGAGCCTGATTCTTCCAGCTCCAGTTTTCTTTCTCAAGATTGCTTTGGCTATTTGGGGTCTTTTGTGTTTCCATACAAATTGTAAAATTTTTGGTTCTATTTCTGTGAAAAATGCTATTGGTAATTTGGTAGGGATTGCAATGAATCTGTAGACTGCCTTGGATAGTATAGTCTTGTTGACAATATTGATTCTTCCCATCCAAGAACATGGTATATCTCTCCATCTGTTTGTGTGATCTTTGATTTCTTTCATCAGTATCTTATAGTTTTCTGAGTACAGGTCTTTTGCCTCCTTAGGTAGGTTTATTCCCAAGTGTTTTATTCTTTTTGATGCAATGATAAATGGGAGTGTTTCCTTAATTTCTCTTTCTAATCATTCATTGTTAGTGTATAGGAATGCAAGAGATTTCTATGTATTAATTTTGTATCCTGTAACTTTACCAAACTCATTGATAAGCTCTAGTAGTGTTCTGGTAGCATCTTTAGGATTTTCTATGTATAGTATCATGTCAGCTGCAAACAGTGACGGTTTTACTTCTTCTTCTCCAATTTGGATTTCTTTTATTTCTTTTTCTTCTCTGGTTGCCTTGGCTAGGACCTCCTAAACTAAGTTGAATAAAAGTGGCAAGATGGACATCCTTATCTTGTTCCTTATCTTAGACGAAATGCTTTCAGTTTTTTACCATTGAGAATAATGTTTGCTGTGGGTTTGTCATATACGGACTAAATTATCTTGAGTTAGGTTCCCTCTATGCCCACTTTCTGGAGTGTTTTCATCATAAATGGGAGTTAAATTTTGTTGAAAGCTTTTTCTGCATCTACTGAGATGATCATATGAATTTTATTCTTCAGTTTGTTAATGTGGTATATCACATTATTTGTGTTTATTGGAGAATCTTTGCATCTCTGGATAAATCCCACCTGATCATAGTGCATGACTCTTTTACTGTGTTGTTCGATTTGGTTTGCTAGTATTTTGTTGAGGATTTTTGTGTCTATGTTCATCAGTGATATTTGGGCCTGTAATTTTCTTTTTTGTGATACCTTTGGTTTTGTATCAGGTTGATGGTGGCCGTGTATAATGAGCTTGTGAGTGTTCCTTCCTCTGCAATTTTTTAGAATAGTTTCAGAAGGATAGGTGTTAACTCTTTTCTACATGTGTGACAGAATTCGCCTGTGAAGCCATCTGGTCCTAGACTTTTGTTTGTTGGAAGTTTTTAAAGCACAATTTCAATTTCAATATTTGTGATTGGTGTGTTTATATTTTCTATTTCTTCCAGGTTCAGTCTTAGAAGGTTGTACCTTTCTAAGAATTCGTCAATTTCTCCTAGGTTGTCCATTTTATTGGCATAGAGTTGCTTGTAGCAGTTTCTTACGATCCTTTGTATTTCTGTGGTGTCCATTGCAACTTCTCCTTTTTCATTTCTAATTTTATTGATTTGAGTCCTTTCCCTTTTTCTTGATGTGTATGGCTAAAGTTTTATCAATTTTGTTTATCTTCTCAAAGAACCAGCTTTTAGTTTCATTTATCTTTGCTATTGTTTTCTCCATCTCTACTTATTTCTGTTCTTTATAATTTCTTTTCTTCTACTAACTTTAGGTTTTGTTCGTTCCTGTTTCTCTAGTTGCTTTATGTGTAAGGATAGGTTGTTAATTTGAGATTTTTCTTGTTTCCTGAGGTAAGATTGTATTGCTATAAACTTCCAAGAACTGCTTTTGTCACGTCCCATACATTTTGTATCATCATGTTTTCATCGTCAATTTTCCCTAGGTATTTTATGATTTCCTCTTTGATTTTTTCAGTGATCCATTGGTTGTTTAGTAACATATTGTTTAGCCTCCATGTGTTTGTGTTTTTTTTACCTTTTTTCCCTGTAGTTGATTTCTACTCTCATAGCATTGTGGTCAGAAAATTGTTTTATGATTCCGATTTTTTAAATATGCCAAGGCTTGATTTGTGGCCCAAGATGTGATTTTTCTTGGAGAATGTTCCATGTGCACTTGAGAAGAAAGTATATTCTGCTGCTTTTGGATGGAATGTCATATAGATATCAATTAAGTCTATCTGGTCTAATGTGTCATTTAAGGCTTAGGTTTCCTTATTAATTTTCTGTGTGGATAATCTGTCAATTGGTGTAAGTGGGGTGTTAAAGTCCCCCACTATTATTGTGTTACTGTTGATTTCCCTGTTTATGGATGTTAGCATTTGCCCTATATATTGAGGTGCTCCTATGTTGGGTGCGTATATATTTACAATTGCTATATCTTCCTCTTGGATTGATCCCTTGATCATTATGTAGTGTCCTTCCTTGTCTCTTTTAACAGTATTTTAAAGTCTATTTTGTCTGATATGAGTTTTGTTACTCCAGCTTTGATTTCCATTTTCATGGAAAATATTTTTCCATCCTCTCACTTTCAGTCTTTATGTGTCCCTAGGTCTGAAGTGGGTCTCTTGTAGGCAGCATAACATGGGTCTTGTTTGTATATCTATTCATCCAACCTATGTCTTTTGGTTAGAGCATTTAATCCATTTACATGTAAGGTATTTATTGATATGTATGTTCCTATTGCCATTTTCTTACTTGTTTCGGATTTGTTTTTGTAGGTCTTTTTTCTTCCCTTCCTCTTTTGTTCTCTTCTCTTGTGGTTTTATGACCATCTTTAGTGTTGTGTTTGGGATGTTTTTTCTTTTTTGTGTGTGTATCTCTTGTAGTTTTTTGGTTTACTGTTCTCATGAAGTCTGGATATAGCAATCTGTATAGGTACAAGGTTGTTTTAAGATGCTGGTGTCTTTCCCACCTAGAGAAGTTCATTTAGCATTTGTTGTAAGGCTGGTTTGGTGGTTCTGAATTCTCTTAGCTTTTGCTTGTCTGTAAAGCTTTTGATTTTTCCATCAAATCTAAATGAGAGACTTTTTGTGTAGAGCATTCTTGGTTGTAGGTTTTTCCTTTTCATCACTTGAAGTATATTGTGCCACTCCTTTCTGGCCTGCAGAATTTCTGCTGAAAAATCTGTTGATAACCTCATGGGGATTCCCTTGTATGTTATTTGTTGATTTTCCCTTGTTGTTTTTAATATTTTTTCTTTGTCTTTAATTTTTGTTAGTTTGATTAATATGTGTCTCAGCATGTTCTTCCTTGGGTTCATCCTCTATGGGACTCTCTATGCTTCCTGGACTTGAGTGAGTGTTTCTCATGTTAGGGAATTTTTCGGCCATAATATCTTCAAATATTTTCTCAGGCCCTTTCTCTTTCTTTTCTCCATCTGGAACCCCTATAATGTGAATGTTGGCATGTTTAATATTGTCCCAGAAGTGTCTGAGACTGTCCTCATTTCATTCTTTGTTTCTTTAAAAATTTTTTTTTTAGATTGAAGTATATTTGATTTACAATTTGTGCCAATCTCTGCTGTATAGCAAAGTGACTCAGTTATACACATATATACATTCCTTTTTTATATTCTTTTCCATTATGGTTTATCACAGGATATTGAATATAGTTGCCTGTGCTATACATTAGGACCTTGTTGTTTATACGTTCTTTTTTCTTTATTCTGTTCTGTGGCAGTGATTTCCATCACTCTGTCTTCCAGCTCACTTATTCGTTGTTCTCCTACATTTATTCTTATATTGATTCCTTCTAGTGTATTTCAGTTATTGTATTGTTCATCTCTTTTTGTCCTTTAAATCGCACTGCTTCTTAAACATTTCTTGCATTATCTCGATCTGTGCCTCCATTCTTTTTCTGAGATCTTGGATCATCTTTACTATCATTACTATTAATTCTTTTTCAGGTAGATTGCCTATCTCCTCTTCATTTAGTTGTTCTTGTGGGTTTCTATCTTTTTCTTTCATTTGCACCAATTTCTCTGTCATCTCATTTCATATAACTTACTGTGTTTGTGGTCTCCTTTCCACAGGCTGCAGGATAATAGTTCCTCTTGCTTCTGGTGTCTGCCCCCTGGTGGGTGAGGTTGGTCCAGGGTCTTTTGCAGGCTTCTTGGTGGGATGGGCTGGTGCCTGCCCTCTGGTGGGTGGAGCTGGGGCCATGTCAAAGGGTGTGTTTTGAGGTGGCTGTGAGATCAGTACAACTTTAGGTAGCCTGTCTTCTGTTGGATGAGGCTGGTTTCCTATCTTGTTGGTTGTTTGGCCTGAGGCTTTCCAGCGTTGGAGCTTGCAGGTTGTTGGGAGGGGTTGTGTCTTGGTGCTGAAATGTTGGCCTCCGGGAGAGCTCACTCTGATCAATATTCCCTGGGGCTTCTGCTACCAGTGTCCTTGCCCTCATAGTGAGCTATAGTCAATGCTTTGCACCCCAGGATACCCTCCAAGACCCCTAAGTAGGTGTAGCCCAGGTTCCTATGGAGGTACTTTGTGCTGGGTCCCAGTGCACGTGAGACCTTTGTACACCCTCAAGATTGGAGTCTCTGTTTCCCCCATCCCTGTAGAGCTCTTGCACTCAAGCCCCACTGGCCTTCAAGGCTGAATGCTCTGGGGGTTCTTCCTCTCGATTCAAGACCCTCAGACTGTCTTGGGAGGGTTATTTTTATGTGGGAACATCCCTGTGTAGCCTGTGTGGGTTTAATATTTTTTGGTGCAAGCATTGTTTTTAGTATAGACGACTGCCACCTTTTCCCTCAGTGTATGCTGGCCATTATCCTCTTGATAGGAGATGTGACTGATGTTGTGGTGACCAGAGCCTGCACTGGATATTAAGTGGGGCCTCCCCTTTGCTCTGTGGTTGTCACTGCCCTGTTAGAGGTGGGGTTTGCTCCATAGTTGTTGGAGTAGAGGCCCCAAGATCTGTTTCTTAGCTGTGTTTCTGATCTGCAGTGTGAGCTAGGCAGGATTGGATCACTCCCACTGGGAGGAAAGCCAATGAGTATTCCTCCTCTGGAGTTATTCACCTGTGGGTGTGCTCTGTCGTGTCACTTTTCACCCATTGTGCAAGTTTTCAGATTACACTGTTGTTGGCACTGCTCTCGGCCTTAACTGTGGGTATGCCTGCTATTGGCCCTGGTGTCTTTCAGATGTTTTCACCAGGCCACCAGCATAGGTCCACTGAAGTCAGGTCCCCAGACTGCAGTAATCATGAGTCTGGACCCCCTGTGGTCAGCTCAGACTCTAGCTTGGAACAACCCTGGCATGTATGTTCCCACAAAGCCTACAGCTGCTGAAGCTAGAACCGTCTTTTCTGTGGGAGCCTTGTTGTCCATTCAGATGTTCTGTAGGCACTGAGTTTACAAAGCCAGTTGCAGGGGTGTCAATTCACAGTTTGCACAGCTGCGAGGAGAGAGTGCAGCTTTTCTTCCATAGTTGCATGGCCCCTGGGGCTTAGCTGTGTTTTCAGTCCCACCTATTTGTGTGGGCCACCCACAGGCGTCTGCTCCTGAGGCTGCCCGGAGCACATGAGTCCACCCGGTGAGGAGGGGGTGCAGAGGAGAAGGCAGCAGATGGGGTTGTGGGAGCCCATGTGGGAATGGGTCATGCAGGGGAGCTGGCAGCCATGGGAGTGAGAGAGCTAGCTGGTGGCCTCGGGTATGAGAGAGCTGGCCCTGGTGGGGACAGGGTATGCTGGAGAGCCGGTGGCCAACGGTGCAAGAGAGTCAACCCTGGCAGGAGCCCTTCCTAGTCCCTGGGGAGGCAGGGGCCAGCATGTGGGGAGAGAGGCTGCAATGGTAGCCCCACCCCTTTTGTGTCACTCAACAATGGCACTTCATTTATATGGTCTGGGTTTCCTCTACAAGCATTCCCAGTTGTGGATTTCCTCACTCCCATCCCCTCAGGCTGTCTCCTTGCAGCCAACAGCACTCTTCTCCCCAGGTTTGCTCTCCAAATCCCAAGTTCCAGTACCCAGCCCCATTCTGCACTGGTGGATGCACGTCTCAGGCTGGGGCATGCAGGGCTGTGGCACAGACTATCTGTGTAGGTCTCACTGTGTCCTGCTTGTCACAGACTGGTTGCTGCACTTTCCTCCGATAGCCCCCAAAGCTTCCCTTCTGTCCCAACTGATCTTCCCACCAGTGAGGGGGCTTCCCTGGATGCAGGAACCTCTCCTCTCCTTCAGCTCCCTGCCCAGGGGCGCAGGTCCCTTTCCACTTCCTCTCCTCTTACTTTTCTCTTCTTTTGTCCTACCCAGTTACATGGGGATCTTTCTTGTCCTTTTAGGTGTCTGAGGTCCACTGCTAGTGTTCATGTGGTGCTCTGTGAGAACTGTTCCATTTTTAGATGTATTCTTGATGCATTTGTGAGGAGAGATGAACTCCATGTCCTCCTACTTCTCCACCATCTTGGCAGAGTCAGATTTGGGTCCCAGGTTCAGCTCCAGAAGCCCACTTTGATGCAAGTAAGGCTTCAGCCTCTTGGATGGCCTCTGGGGCAAGGCACTGTTCCACTGTGCGAGGGGGGAGAGAAGTGAGTCTTCCATCTGGGGGCATTTACTTTTTTTTTTTTTTTTAAATATAGTGTCTGGACTGGGTCCTATCTGTAGACATTCAGATTTAATTGCTGTGGGGTGCGGCTCAGTCATTGGTACGGTTTCTTTTTTTTTTTTAAATTAATTAATTAATTTATTTATTTTTGGTTGTGTTGGGTCTTCGTTTCTGTGCCAGGGCTTTCTCTAGTTGCGGTGAGCGGGGGCCACTCTTCATCGCGGTGCATGGGCCTCTCACTATCGTGGCCTCTCTTGTTGCGGGGCACAGGCTCCAGATGCGCAGGCTCAGTAGTTGTGGCTCACGGGTCCAGTTGCTCTGTGGCATGTGGGATCTTCCCAGACCAGGGCTCGAACCTGTGGACACATTGGTAGGTGGATTCTCAACCACTGCACCACCAGGTAAGCCCGGCATTTACTTTTTATTTCTCTTTCAACACTTCTTGTTACCTCTGGAGAAAGTCTCAGTTGTTATTACTATGTCTTTTTCCCGCAGCTTTATTGAGGTATAATTGGTATATAAAAAACTGCACATAATTAATATAAGCAATTTGCTGTGTTTCAACATATGTATATACTCATTTTACCATCAAAACAATCAAGGTAATAAACATATCCATTAGCCCCATTTCCCTGTGTCCCTTTCTCTGTGTGTGTGTGTGTGTGTGTGTGTGTCTGTGTGTGTGTGTGTATGATTCAATCACCTTATTTGTTATTGTTCTGTGCAGGCTTTCTATTTCTTCTTGATTCATTCTTGGTAGGTTGTAACTTTCTAGGAGTTTATTCATTTATTCTAAGTTGTCCAATTTGTTGGAGTCCAATTGTTTATAATAGTCCCTTATAATATGTTTTTATTTCTGTGACTTCAGTTGTAATGTCTGCTCTTTCATTTCTGATTTTATTTACTTGAGTCATTTTTCTGCTTAGTCTAGCTAAAGGTTTGTAGATTTTATTTATCTTTAAAAAAAATCAACTCTTAGTTTAGCCAGTTTCTTTCTATTGTTTTCCTAGTCGCTAGTCCATTTAATTCTGCTCTAATTTTTATTTAATTTTAATTATTATTTCCTTCCTTCCATTAACTTGTGCTGAGCTTGTTGTTCTTTTCCTAGTTCCTTGAGGTATAAACCTAGGTCGTTTGAGATTTTTCTTCTTTTTAAAAATGTTGTCTTATCATTATAAATTTCCCTCTTAGTACTGATCACACCCAAAAAAATAGTACAGTATTTTACAGTATCCCATAACTTTGGGTATATTGTGTCTTCATTTTTCTCAAGATATTTTCTAATTTCCTTTTTGATTTCTTTGACACAATGATCATTCAAGAGTGTGTTAATTTCCATTTATTTGTGAGTTTTGTGATTTGTTTTTGTTATTGATTTCTGTTTTTGTTTTTTTTTTTCCATTGTGTTCAGAAAAGATACTTAGAATGATGTCAATCTTCTTACATTTAATGAGACTTGTTTTGTGACTCAGCAGGTGATCTATCCTAGAGAATGTTCCATGTATGCTTGAAAAGAATATGTATTCTGTTGCTGTTGAATGGAATGTTCTGTATATGTCAGTTAGGTTCCATTTGGTCTAGAGCATTACTCAAATTTGCTGTTTCCTTATTTATTTTCAGCCTGGGTGATCTATTCATTATTGAAAGTGGGTAGTGAAGCCTTCTAATACTATTGTATTGATGTCTATATCTCCCTTCAGATATGTCAATTTAAAAAATATGCTTAGATTCTTTGATGTTTGGTCTATACATATTTATAATTATTATGTCATCCTGTTGTATTGACCCTTTAAAATTTTTGTTCTTTTTAATAAAAATTGTACTTAAGGTGTACAACATGATGATTTGATATACATATACACAGTGAAATAATTACTACAGTCAAGCATGATAACATATCATGATGTCACATAGTTACCATATTTTTTGGGGTGTGATCAGTGCACTTGAAATTTACCCTTTTAGCAAACTTCCAGCATTCACTGCAGTATTTACTATAGTCATCATACAATATATGAGATCTCTAGACATATTCATCCTATGTAATGCAACTTTGTACCCTGTGACTAATATCTCCCCATTTCCTTTACCTCTCCAACTCTGTTAACCACTGTTCTAACACTCTGCTTCTATGTATTCAGCATTAAAAATTCTACATATAAGTGAGACGATGTAGTTTTTTTTTTTTCTTTCTGTGTCTGGCTTATTTCACCTAGCATAACATCCTTCAGGTTCATCAATGTTGTTGCAAATGGCAAGCTAAAAATATATATATATAATTATATAAAATGATATATATCACATAAATTGATGCTTTTATTATGTAATGACCTTTGTCTGTTTGGATATTTTTGACTTAAAGTTTGTTTTTTCTAGGTATAGCTGCCCTTGCCTGCTCTCTTTTGGTTACCATTTGCATGGAGTATCTTTCTATCCATTCCTTCATTTTCATCCTATGTATGTTCTTAATTTGAAGTTGAACCTCTCATAGCATACAATTGGGTCTTTTTTTTTCTTTTTTAATCTATTCACCTACTTTATGTCTTTTGATTGATTAATTTTATCCACTTATATTTTGGTTTTCTTTTGATTCACCATAAAATATACCTAAGAGAAGGGGAGATATATTCAACCATCAAGAGAGTTACAGATAGAGCCTGAAGTAGATACAGTAAACTTGGAATTTCTTTGAAGTTTGTTGTTTTATCTTAAAAATTCATAGAAATTTTGCATTTTACTTTATAATAAATTTGTGCTTGTATTAATGCTTTATGTCTTAACTTTGAGGAAAATTAATGGTGTAGAAAAAATCATAAGTGTATTGTGTGGTTCTCACTCCTGCTAGATACACTAATTTGAAAATACAATGTACTTTATATAAGAACTATTCAATCCATTTTAGTCTTGTCACCATCAGTAGCATAGAATAATCCTTTAAAACTATTATCTCAGAGACCTTCAAGATGGTGGAGGAGTAAGACGTGGAGATCACCTTCCCCTCCACAAATACATCAGAAATACATCTACATGTGGAACAACTCCTACACAGCACCTACTGAACGCTGGCAGAAGACCTAAGACTTCCCAAAAGGCAAGAAACTCCCCACGTACTTGGGTAGGGCAAAAGAAAAGGAAAAAACAGAGACAAAAGAATAGGGAGAGGACCAGCACCTCTGCGAGGGAGCTGTGAAGGAGGAAAAGTTTCCACACATTAAGAAGCCCCTTAACTGGTGGAGATGGGGGTGGCAGGGGGGAAGCTTTGGAGCCACAGAGGAGAGCACAGCAACAGGGGTGCAGAGGGCAAAGCAGAGAGATTCCCACACAGAGGATCAGTGCCGGCCAGCACTCAACAGCCTGAGAGGCTCGTCTGCTCACCTGCCAGTGCGGGTGAGGGCTGACAGCTGAGGTTCGGGCTTCGGAGGTCAGACCTCAGGGAGATGACAGGGGTTGGCTGTGTGAACAGTGCCTGAAGGGGGCTACTGCACCACAGCTAGCCGGGAGGGAGTCTGAGAAAAAGTCTGGAACTGCCTAAGAGGCAAGAGACCATTGTTTTGGGGTGTGTGAAGAGGGGATTTGGAGCACTGCCTAAATGAGCTCCAGAGATGGGCGTGAGCCGTGGCTATCAGCGTGGACACCAGAGACTGGCATGAAATGCTAAGGTTGCTGCTGCAGCCACCAAGAAGCCTGTGCTCAAGCACAGGCCACTATCCACACCTCCCCTCCTAGTAGCCTCTGCAGCCCACCACGGCCAGGGCCCCATGATCCAGGGACAACTTCCCTGGGAGAACACACAGCGTGCCTTAGGCTGTTGCAACGTTATGTTGACCCCTGCAGCCTCAGACTTGCCCCGCATTCTGTACCCCTCCCTCCCCCCGGCATGAGTGAGCCAGAGTTCCCTAATCAGCTGCTACTTTAACCCTGTCCTGTCTGAGCAAAGAACAGGTGCACTCAGGGGACCTACATGCAGAGGCAGGGTCAAATCCAAAGCTGAACCCCAGGAGATGTGTGAACAAAGCAGCAAAAAGGAAATTTCTCCCAGCAGCCTCAGGAGCAGGGAATAAAAACTCCACAATCAACTTGATGTACCCTGCATCTCTGGAATAACAGAATAGACAACAAATCATCCCAAAATTGAAGCAGTGGACTTTGGGAGGAACTGTAGACTTGGGGTTTACTTTCTGCATCTAATTTGTTTCTGGTTTTATGTTTATCTTAGTTTAGTACTCAGAATTTATTATCATTGGTAGATTTGCTTATTGCTTTGGTTGCACTCTTCCTTTTTCTTTATATATATAGACATACATATTTTTTCCTTATCGTCTTTTTTGAGTGTCTATGTGTATGCCTCTTTGTGTGATTTTGTCTGTATAGCTTTGCTTTTACCATTTGAACTAGGGTTTTGTCTATCAATTTTTTTTCTTTTATTACTTTATAAATTTTTTTTAATAATTAAAATTTTTTTTTGTTTTAACAATATTTTATGTTTTATTCTATTCTATTCTATTCTATTTTTTCTTTCTTTCTTTCTCCCTTTTCATCTGAGCCATGTGACTGACAGGGTCTTGGTGCTCCAGCTGGTTGTCAGGCCTGTGCCTCTAAGGTGGGAAAGCCGAGTTCAGGACATTGGTCCACCAGAGACCTACCGGCTCCACATAATATCAAATGGTGAAAGCTCTCCCAGAGATCTCCATCTCAATGCTAAGACCCAGCTCCACTCAACGAACAGCAAGCTACAGTGCTAAACACCCTATGCCAAACAACTATCAAGACAGGAACACAACCCCACCCATTAGCAGAGAGGCCACCCATTAGCAGAGAGGCTGCCTAAAATCATAATAAGGTCACAGACACACCAACACACACCACCAGACGTGGACATTCCCACCAGAAAGACAAGATCCAGCCTCATCCACTAGAACACAGGCACTAGGCCCCTCCACCAGGAAGCCTACACAACCCCCTGAACCAACCTTAGCCACTGGGGGCAGACACCAAAAACAACAGGAACTACAAACTTGCAGCCAGTGAAAAGGAGACCCCAAACATAGTAAGTTAAGCATAATGAGAAGACAAAGAAACACACAGCAGATGTAGGAGCAAGGTAAAATCCCACCAGGCCAAACAAGTGAAGAGGAAAGAGGCAGTCTACCTGAAAAAGAATTCAGAGTAATGATAGAAAAGATGATCCAAAATCTTGGAAATAGAAGGGAGAAAATACAAGAAACGTTTAACAGGACCTAGAAGAACTAAAAAGGAAACAATGATGAACAACACAATAAATGAAATTTAAAATTCTCTAGAAGGAAACAATAGCAGAATAACTGAGGCAGAAGAATGGATAAGTGACCTGGAAGATAAAATAGTGGAAATAACTTTTACAGAGCAGATAACGAAAAAGAATGAAAAGAATTGAGGAGAGTCTTAGAGACCTCTGGGACAACATTAAACACACCAACATTCAAATTATAGGGGTCCCAGAAGCAGAAGAGAAAAAGAAAGGGACTGAGAAAATATTTGAAGAGATTATAGTTGAAAACTTCCTTAATATGGGAAACAAAAGAGTCAATCAAGTACAGGAAGCACAGAGAGCCACATACAGGATAAATCCAAGGAGAAACAAACCAAGACACATGTTAACCAAACTATCAAAAACTAAATACAAAGAAAAAATATTAAAAGTGGCAAGGAGAAAGCAACAAATAACATATAAGGGAATCCCCATAAGGTTAACAGCTGATCTTTCAGCAGGAACTCTGCAAGCCAGAAGGGAGTGACAGGACATATTTAAAGTGATGAAAGGGAAAAACCTATAAAAAAGATTACTCTACCCAGCAAGGATCTCATTCAGATTTGACAGAGAAATATAAATTTTACAGACAAGCAAAAGCTAAGAGAATTCAGCACCACCAAACCAGCTTTACAGGCAAATGCTAAAGGAACTTCTCTAGGCAGGAAGCACAAAAGAGGGAAAAGACCTACAATAACAAACCTAAACAATTAAGAAAAGTGTAATAGGAACACACATATCAATAAGAACCTTAATGTAAATGGATTAAATGCCCCAAGTAAAAGATATAGACTGGTTGAATGGATAAAAAAAAAAAACAAGATCCGTATATATGCTGTCTACAAGAGTCCCATTTCAGACCTAGGGACTCAGACAGACTAAAAGTGAGGGAATGGAAAACGATATTCCATGCAAATGGAAATCAAAAGAAAGCTGGAGTAGCAATTCTCATATCAGACAAAATAGACTTTAAAACAAAGTCTATTACAAGAGACAAAGAAGGACACTAGATAATGATCAGGGGATCAATCCAAGAAGAAGATATCACAATTGTAAATATTTAGGCACCCAAACATAGGAGCACCTCAATAAATAAGGCAAATGCTAACAGCCATAAAAGGGGAAATCAACAGTAACACAATCAGAGTAGGGGATTTTAACACCCCACTTTGACAAATAGTCAGATCATCCAAAATGAAAATAAATAAGGAAACACAAGCTTTAAATGATACATTAAACAACATGGACTTAATTGATATTTATAGGACACTCCATCCAAAAACAACAGAGTGCACTTTCTTCTCAAGGGCTCATGGAACATTTTCCTGGATAGATCATATCTTGGGTCACAAATCAAGACTTGGTAAATTTAAGAAAATTGAATATGTATCAAGTATTTTTTTGGGCCACAATGCTATGACACTAGATATCAATTACAGAAAAAAATCTGTGACAAATACAAACACATGGAGGCTAAACAATACACTACTAAATAACCAAGAGATCGCTGAAGAAATCAAAGAGGAAATCACAAAATACCTAGAAAGAAATGACAATGAAAACACGATAACCCAAAACCTATGGGATGCAGCAAAAGCAGTTCGAAGAAGGAAGTTTATAGCAATACAATCCTACCTCAAGAAACAAGAAACATCTCAAATAAACAACCTAAACTTACACCTAAAGCAATTAGTGAAAGAAGAAGAACAACATCAAAAAAAACCAAAGTTAGAAGAAGGAAAGAAATAATAAAGATCAGATCAGAAATAAATGAAAAAGAAGTGAAGGCAACAATAGCAAAGATCAATAAAGCTAAAAGCTGGTTCTTTGAGAAGATAAACAAAATTGATAAATCATTAGCCAAACTCATCAAGAAAAAAGGGAGAAGTCTCAAATCAATAGAATTAGAAATGACAATGGAGAAGTAACAACTGACACTGCAGAAATACAAAGGTTCATGAGAGATTACTACAAGCAACTATATGCCCAAAAAATGGACAACATGGAAGAAATGGACAAATTCTTAGAAAAGCACAACCTTCCAAGACTGAAGCAGGAAGAAATAGAAAATATAAACAGACCAATCACAAGCACTGAAATTGAGACTGTGATTAAAAATCTTCCAGCAAACAAAAGCCCATGACCAGATGGCTTCACATGCGAATTCTATCAAACATTCAGAGAAGAGCTAACACCTATCCTTCTCAAACTCTTCCAAATAGAGCAGAGGG
This sequence comes from Balaenoptera borealis, assembly GCF_965194805.1. NCBI lineage: Eukaryota > Metazoa > Chordata > Mammalia > Artiodactyla > Balaenopteridae > Balaenoptera > Balaenoptera borealis. The sequence goes on from NC_138870.1 coordinate 31,373,381, forward strand.
AGGAACACTCCCAGACTCATTCCACAAGGCCACCACCACCCTTATATCAAAACCAGACAAAGATGTCACGAAGAAAGAAAACTTCAGGCCAATATCACTGATTAGCATAGATGCAAAAATCCTCAAGAAAATACTAGCAAACAGAATCCAACAGCACATTAAAAGGTTCAGACACCATGATCAAGTGGGGCTTATCCCAGGAATGCAAGGATTCTTCCATATACACAAATCAATCAATGTGATAAACCATATGAACAAATTGAAGGAGAAAAAGCATATGAGCATCTCAATAGATGCAGAAAGAGCTTTTGACAAAACTCTACACCCCTATATGATAAAAACCTTCCAGAAAGTAGGCATAGAGGGAACTTACCTCAACATAATAAAGGCCATATATGACAAACCCACAGCCAACATCATTCTCAAAGGTGAAAAACTGAAACCATTTCCTGTAAGATCAGGAACAAGACAAGGTTGCCCACTCTCACCACTATTATTCAACATAGTTTTGGGAGTTTTGGCCACAGCAATCAGAGGAGAAAAAGAAATAAAAAGAAATCCAAATTGGAAAAGAAGAAGTAAAGCTGTCACTGTTTGCAGATTACATGATACTATACATAGAGAATCCTAAAGATGCTACCAGAAGACTGCTAGAGTTAATCAATGAATTTGGTAAAGTAGCAGGATAAAAAACTAATGCACAGTAATCTCTCGCATTCCTATACACTAATGATGAAAAATCTGAAAAAGAAATTAAGGAAACACTCCCATTTACCATTGCAACAAAAAGAATAAAATGCTTAGGAATAAACCTACCTAAGGAGACAAAAGACCTGTATGCTGAAAACTATAAGACACTGATGCAAGAAATTAAAGATGATACAAACAGATGGAGAGATATATCATGTTCTTGGATTGGAAGACTCAACATTGTGAAAATGATTATACTACACAAAGCAATCTATAGATTCAATGTAATCCCTGTCAAACTACCACTGGCATTTTTCACAGAACTAGAACAAGAAATTTCACAATTTGTATGGAAACACAAAAGAACCTGAATAGCCAAAGCAATATTGAGAAAGAAAAATGGAGCTGGAGGAGTCAGGCTCCTGGACTTCAGACTATACTACAAAGCTACAGTAATCAAGACAGTATGTTACTGGCACAAAAACAGAAATATAGATCAACGGAACAGGATAGAAAGTCCAGAGATAATCCCACGCACATATGGTCAACTTATTTTTGATAAAGGAGGCAAGAATATACAGTGGATAAAAGACAGCCTCTTCAATAAGTGGTGCTGGGAAAACTGGACAGCTACATGTAAAAGAATGAAATTAGAGCACTCCCTGACATGCTACACAAAAATAAACTCAAAATGGATTAAAGATCTAAATGTAAGGCCAGACACTATAAAACTCTTAGAGGAAAACATAGGCAGAACCCTCTATGACATGAATCACAGCAAGACCCTTTTTGACCCACCTCCTAGAGAAATAGAAATAAAAACAAAAATAAACAAATGGCACCTAATGAAACTTAAAAGCTTTTGCACAGCAAAGGAAACCATAAACAAGGTGAAAAGACAACCCTCAGAATGGGAGAAAATATTTGCGAATGAAGAAACTGACCAAGGGTTAATCTCCAAAATATACAAGCAGCTCATGCAGCTCAATAGTAAAAAAACAACCCAATCCAAAAATGAGCAGAAGTCCTAAACAGACGTTTCTCCAAAGAAGATATGCAGATTGTGAACAAACACGTGAAAGGATGCTCAACATCACTAATCATTAGAGAAATGCAAATCAAAACTACAATGAGGTATCACCTTACAGCATTCAGAATGGTCATCATTTAAAAATCTACAAAAAATAAATTCTGGAGAGGGTGTGGAGAAAAGGGAACCTTCTTGCACTGTGGTGGGAATGTAAATTGATACAGTCACTACGGAGAACAGTATGGAGGTTTCTTAAAAAACTAAAAATAGAACTACCATACTACCCAGCAAACCCACTACTGGGCATATACCCTGAGAAAACCATAATTCAAAAAGATTCATGTACCACAATGTTCATTGTAGCACTATTTACAATAGCCAGGACATGGAAGCAACCTTAATGCCCATTGACAGGTGAATGGATAAAGAAGATGTGGCTCATATATACAATGGAATATTACTCAGCTATAAAAAGAAACAAAATTGGGTTATTTGTATTGAGGTGGATGGACCTAGAGTCTGTCATACAGAGTGAAGTAAGTCAGAAAGAGAAAAACAAATACCATATGCTAACACATATATATGGAATCTAAGGAAAAAAAAAAAAAAAGGTCATGAAGAACCTAGTGGCAAGATGGGAATAAAGACATAGACCTACTAGAGAATGGACTCGAGGATATGGGGAGGGGGAAGGATAAGATGTGACAAAGTGAGAGAGTGGCATGGGCATATATACACTACAAAACGTAAAATAGATAGCTAGTGGGAAGCAACCGTATAGCACAGGGAGATCAGCTCTGTGCTTTGTGACCACCTAGAGGGGTGGGATAGGGAGGATGGGAGGGAGGGAGATGCAAGAGGGAAGAGATATGGGAACATATGTATATGTATAACTGATTCACTTTGTTATAAAGCAGAAACTAACACACCATTGTAAAGCAATTATACTCCAATAAAGATATTAAAAAAAATAAAGAATTATTAGATCACAGATTTTCAAGTAGTCTGAAAGTGTTAACTGGCAACTACCCCTATATTTGAGAATTTTTAAAGTGCTGGACAAAACATAAAAAACTGCAGTATAACAGTGTGGAGCCTGTAGTTTTAGGTGGTATATAGAAATGCACCTAGGGATTTTATATCTAAAAGTTTAACTTTTATAGTAGAGATATACCAGTACAAAATCTACAAAATTAATTGGTAAACACTGATAAGAACATTTATAATAACTATCATGAGTTAACACAAAATAAGTTCTATCATTTTTTCTTCTCTTTTTATAAAAAACAGTGGTGGGTATGATACTGTGTAAGAGAGAGTAAGAGTCGACTATAATTTATTTTGCATTAATATAATTTTTTTTAATATAATTTTTGATTCTGCTTTATTTGAGAGCCATCAAAAACTAGGAAAAGAAAGTATAGATAACACTACTTATATAGGCTAACACAATGAGCTAGGATCTGATTTTCAAATTACAGATAATGACCCATTAGTGAATTCTGAAATCAATTTTGTGGGTCAAGACCTGCATTTAAAAAAAAAGTAATAGAGAAGAATAGGATACCATAGTAATAAAGAGAAAATATGAAATAAGGATAAGTATTATTTCATAATCTTTTATTTTAGTTGTGTGTGTCCAGAGATGAGATATAAAATTCATAACTTAGTACAGATTGTGGATGAAAATGCTTGAAAAAACCTAAGCTAAAGGGTCACACTCAGAAAATGGTCATCAATGTATCTGTCAACCTGAGGTGGAGTTCCACAGGAGAGTCCACTGGGGTCAGCCCTGAGTGCAGGGGTATTTTAGCATCTTGTCTATGTCTCAGATAATGAAAAGTAGAACACATTTTGCTAACAATGTCTAGTAGGGAGATGGTAAAGTACCAGAACCTTCGAATAGAGAACTGAGGTTTCATACTGACTTTGAACATTGATAAACTGATCTAAGTGCAGTTCTTTTTCAAGTTTTGGCTACATATTGGGAAATATATGAGAGCTATACTTTTCTGATTATCTAAAAATAAGGCAGGGTTTCATAGGATTTGCAACTGAGTCAAGACAAACTTTTTAGTGATTTTAAAAGTGGTGTCTAATTTACTTATGCATTAGTAAAAAATGATAAGCAAGTTCACATTAAACATTTTTTTCTAGAACATGCATTTAGAATCATCAGCAATTATATTCTGCTCTCAATACCATGTATTATATACAGGTAGAACTCTGGGAATTTATAAAATTAGCTAATATATTAATTTCAGAGAGGTTAAAATAATGTGCCCTATATATCACTGAAAGGCTTCAGTTGTCTTCATAGAATTCAGTCTCTTTTTACTTCCTAGCTACTATAGAATATACATTAGATATGAATGATTTACACAATTGAGATTATGATTGATATTGCTCTCATGGATGCCTTTTCAATGAAAAAAAAGTTTTCCTCAGTCAAACAAATATAGGTCCTAACATAAGCCAGTGTATGTTTCTTCATTTGAGACTTTGATGTAAAGTTCTTATTGAAATATCATGATAGTTCAATGGAGATTCTTTTTACTGTATATCTTTTCCCTCACTTTCTTGGAGGTAAATTAGAAGAAAACAACTTTCATTTGTGGAGTCAGGACAACAATAATGTTATGATTTCACTCTGGTCCAGTACACTAGAATAAATAACTTATCTACTCCCACTTACCTTGCTACATGATTAATTACAGGAGCAAAGTTGGTTGGCCCATACAGTTGTACAGATTTCAGACTCCTATAATAAGCTTCCATGACACCCTCAATGCCATCACAGTAGGGGTTTTGAGGGTTCCCATTCTGTAGAAAGTTACAGGCAAAAAAAGAGTAAAGAATGTATAGTGTCTGTAAAGCTCAATTAAAAAAGAGAATGATACAGGTTCATACTCATAAAGATTTTTTGGATGAAAACTCAGTTATAGATTTATAATAGCAAAAAAATAATAAATTAAGTGATCAACATAGATTACATTTACATAGATTGTGATATGAGATAATGTGCAATCATTAAAAATGGATACTTTTCAATTAAAGGGCAGGAGAAAATTCTAAATAATCTTGAGAAGCTGAATATCATGACATTTTACAATTAATAGTGTCTTATTTATACACAGGTCTGTGTACATACAGAGATAAACATATAAAAATCTAAAAAGAAGGAAACAAAATGTTAATATTTGCTACCTCTGAGTAGTTATAAATTGTTGATTTTTATTTCATTGTTTAGACTATTCTATATTTTCCAAGTTTTCTGCAGTGACATGTATTCAAATCAGAAAAAAAAAAATTCTATCAATTTAAACAGTTTTACTTTATAGAAGCAAAAATGTAAAATATCTGCCATATGCATATTTTCAGGCCACAATTAATAACCCCAACTAAAGAAGCGATCAGAGGGACTCTAATTTGGTGTGAGTAGCATCAAGACAAGGGAAAGGGAAAATAATCAAAGAAACATATCCATATTGTTCAAGGGAATTGGAGCTTACCACCGGAGTTCTTATTCTGCAGATAGTAACCCAGAAGGACAACTTTAAACCTGGAGACCTAGTCTAGTTTTCTCATACTTTGAATGCTCTGTTATTAGGTTTAATTCTCCTAGTCCAGCTTCCACAAATAACACAAATAAGGCAGTGTTATCTATTGCTGTGTAGCAAATTATCCCAAAAGTCAGTGTCTTAAAACAGTAGGCATTTATAATCCCATACATTCTTTTTAGGTGTCAGGAATCCAGAGGCAGCTTAGCCAGGTGATTCTTGCTCTGGATCTCTTAAGAGCTTGCAATCAAGAAGCCAACCTGGGTTGCAGTCATCTGAAAGCCTGACCAGAGTTGGAGGATCTGCTTCTAAGAAGGCTCACTTACATGGTTTGCTGGCAGTAGGTCAACACGAGCTCTGCATAGGGCTGCTTTAGTGTTCCAACAACATGGCAGCTAACTTCCCCAAAATGAGTGATCCGAGAGAGAGAGAGAGAGCAAGGAGGAAGCTCCAATAAGCTCCTAGTCTTATAAGTTGCATAGCATTACTTCTACTTTCATCTATTTGTTAGAAATGAGTCACTAAATGTAGCCCATACTCAAGGGAAGAGGAATTAGGCTCCACCTCTGGAAGGGGGTAATATAAAAAAATTTGTAGCTCTATTTTAAAACACTAGGGACAGTAACCATGCTTAAACAGAGTAGGCAGTAATTTTAGCATGTATGTTTTTACCTGAACAATCAAAAGTGATTAGTAATTTATAACTTAAATTTGTTGAATTCTATATACTAAGCTTTATATTAAAATATTTACATACATTATATAATTTTTATAGTATAACAACCTAAAAAAGTAGATAAAATGCTATTATTATTCTCACTTTACAGATGAGGCATTGAAAGCTTAGATATTGTGCCCAAAGTCACACAACACCAGTAACAGAGCCAACATTTCCAGAGTCCCATCTCTTAACCACCACTATACCACCATATTACAAAATCCTAAGCATTTTGAAAGACTGAGGATCTTAGGGAACTAAGTCAGATGTTACCAATCATTACAATTTTGTCATTTGTGAAAGAAGGACTTATAACCATTGTCCTTTTAATTTTGTCTGTTTATTCAAACTTTTTATTTTTACCTCATGTAAATTTTTTTAAAACATAAAAATAATAAAAGAACTCTTTATATTATAAAATTGCCTACAGGAATTGATTGAAATTAAAACGTGAAAGTTTAATATTTAGCACAAAGCAGTGACTGGTTTGTTTTGATGTTAATCTGCGCTGACCTTTAATTAACCTTCCTTTAAATAAAATTTTATGGTGTTCTATCTCTTGATAAGGTATAAAGCTAATTAAAATTGAAACTCATTACTGATTTTGTGCATATAAAAATGTATTATATATCTGCCTTAAGGGAACAATTACGAACCAGGATAGTTCTGAGTTACTTTTTGATCAGCATTTTAACATTTTGACTGGAGGGATTTATATTTCTATAAAATTATGAATTTCCTTTATTCCTTTGGAAATAATAAAGTCACCATTTTCCCCACCATTTCATTTATCTTGATTAGAAAGATTTTATAAATCTTTAAAAAAATATTTCTTAAAATAATTATGTGGAGAATTAGTTTTTGCTTGTTATGACAAATAAAAATAAGCTTATGTGTGGCTCTAACACAGAAGTAAAACAGAATGTTTTTGAAAATAAGTACATTCAATTTTGTTGTTTATTAATGAAGAGGGCAGTAGATGCCCTATTTTTTATTTCCTTTTTAATTAACAAACTTTTCCACTTCTGAAATAATGAATGTTAATTTGTAGAAAACATAGAAAGTATAAAGAACAAACTTCAAAATGAGCAATAATCCCACACACAGACTTAAGTGAGGAGTGTCCAGCTCTCACCAGTTTTTTCCCTTCATTTGGCTCCCTGAGGAATTGTACTGGAGATTTAGGTTCAGTTCTGGAAGTGAGGCTCATAGTCTCTGTTGCTACCTATAGCCTGTAACAATTTTCAGTGGGGCTAACATGCTGCAAAATGCTGAAGAGAGCTGTTAGGAGCTGTTGTTTTACTCTTTGAAATGTATCTGTAGCTGCCCAGAGACTGACTGCTTACTACAGGGGAAAGTTGAGAGAATTCTCCCTTTTATTCAGTAAACAAATATCTATTGAGCTTCTATTTTCTGCATGCAGTGTTAAAGACCTTTGGTGATTATACTGTTGAGTTTAGTTGGAAGAAAATGTGTACACATAAATATTAAATTGCTAGATTTCTATAAATGCCAAAATAAGTGAAAAGTATGCCAGTGATTTTAGATATTTGGTAGGAGAAATCACTTGGACAGATATAGCATTTCTCTCTATTGATCAACACAGAAGACCTTCTTTTAGGGTCACTGGCTACATGCCCATTAGAAATACTTCCTCTAAAGCCTTACTCTATAAGGAGTCACCAAGAATCATCATGAGACATGACATTCTTTCCACAACCAAAAGTGCTAATGTGGTGATATTAGTATATTTTTCCTTTCTTTTTCCATTCCCTTTTCTTTTTCCACTATATCTATTCTTACACATATTTCAAATGAAAAGCTGGGGTTTACCGTAAATCCTTTTGATTGAGTAAAGCTCAATTTCAACATCTGTGCTAGCCTCAAATTCACAATTAGGGATTTAAAAATTGTTTTAAAGGCCTCCCTTGCTATCTGAAAGATTATTTGAATTTGGTGTGATAAACAGATTAATGATTGTGAATACATATCACAAATACTTACCATGGAAATATGAGGGTTTGGTAATATTAGGTAGTACACTAATTGCCAGATTGACATGGACTGAAGTTTTTCTATTTGCCATTTTCAGCACCTACAGATATACACTGCAGTTATTTAGGCTGAAGTTAACACAAAAATCAAATGGAGCACTACCTCTCTGAAGACCTACTTAACCTTTGCCTTTCTTACTTATTCAAGAAAACAAAAGTGCTTTGAAAAAAATTAAAGTCATAGAATTATTAGGTAACATTAAAGGTGAGGCATTATCATCATCATCGACATCATCATTGTTGTTTCATCAATTTTAGAAACTATTTTTCATGAATTTAAAGGGGTATGATCTCTATCCTATAAATATTTGAGTTGGGTTCAAAGAATCATTTAAGATGCAAATAATAAAAAAGTCCCTCCTTTGCATAGGTTTGGTTACAAGGAATGAATGTGGAGGTAGGAAAAGCAGAAAATTGGAGGGAGAGAAAAAGGAAAAAGAAAAATCATACACAAAGGTGAGAAGAAACTTATGGAAGGAAAATTAATCAATATCATTTAGTTTAACATAATTATTCCTTTTCTTAAGCCTTAAAATAGTTCATGACCTTTTTCCTGAGGCACTTAAGACTCAGGATCACATGAGTGATTTTCATGGTCTTATAAGTTTCTGGGAGAATTTAATTCTCTAAGACACAACAAAATCCCAACAGATATTCATTTTTATATGATATTGGTGGTTGTGGCATGTGGGCTATTTCACAGAGGAAAAATTAAAACCTTCAGCAACCTTCCCCGAAATTGTGTGGGCTATGGAATAGAAAAAGCAAGAATAAGTATAGGAGAAAAAGTGAAAATATAGCTCTTAAAATATATTTAAGGAAGATGAAGTCTAATCATATGAAAGCTTCTGGGGGGGTATGTGTGTGTATGTATATATACATATATATATGTATATATATAAATACATAATGGTGTTCATAAAGGACATATCTGAGACATGGGATTATTACAGATGCTTTTATAAAAAGTGGTATAGTAGTGGTTAAGAATGTGGATTCTAAAATAAGATGGACCTGGGTTCAAGTCCTGTCCTCTGTAAACCTGATTAACTTCTGTGACTCTGAGATAAATTATACAACTCCTGGGGGTGCTCTTTTCACTTTATTTAATATGAGTGGCTCTTGATAGACTAGTGTGATGTGACAGTTGTTATATACCTATCCGATAAGAATTTTATGAAGATTATATAAGAAATGAGTATAAAGTACCTGGCTTGATACTCAGTAATTACTTAATAAATGATTGCATTATTGTTTATTTCTATTTTTCTTGCAGAACTTAAATATATATATATATATATTACTTTTGTAACAAGAATAAAAACAACAAAAAAAGACCTACAAAAATATTGGGCATGGAAGAGTTTACTTTTATAATATATAGGGTAAGGTAGGGAGGCATTTCTATTAGGAAAATCTAATTTTTTTCCAAAATGATATCTAACCATTCCTCCAATGAGTTTCCCATTATTTCATTAGAAAGTGCAAGTAAGAATAAGACTGATTAGGCATATAAGCACCATCTGTGTGAAATTTATTTTAAAGGTAGAATGCAGTACATTGCTTATTTGTAATCATATAGCTGGAGTAGATTTATGTAAATTAAACATTAAATAGAAAAATATTTATTCCAGTCATATTTACTCCATTATATTGAAACCATAATTAATTATAGCTATAATTATTGCTTCACACTTGAAAAAAAAATTCCAGCCATAACTAATCCTTTATATTTGAAAAGAAATGACATTTTAGAAGATGGAAGATTAAGGATAGCTACACATTCTTTGATACCCCTCCCATTGAGATGTGTTTCCCCTATCTTGAAACTGGGCTGAACTTAGTGACTTGCTTGACCAAGAGAATGTAGGAGAAATAACTTTCTGGGACTTCCAAGGCCCTGCAGTTTCTGCCCCAGCCTTTTAGAATACTCACTCTGGGAAAGCTGGTTGCTGTGTAAGAAATATGACTACCTTGAGACCACTACACTATGATGAAGTCTGTGATAACCATATGGACAAGTTGTATGTAGAATGAAGGAAAGATGCCTAGACAACCCAGCTATTTCAGCCATCCTAGCTTAGGCATCAGACATAAGCTAATGAGCCATCTTAGGGGACATACTAACTCCAGGAGATATGACATGGAGAACTGAGGAATCTAACCAACAGCCAGAATAAAACCCAGATATATGTCTCTAGTAGAACAATTCCAGCCATCTCTAGCCAATCAAGGTATCCCAGGTGAGGCCCCAGACATCCTGAAGAATGTACCATCCCCCATTGTATTCTGTTCAAATTCCTGACCCACAAATCACGAATATAACAGAACGTGTTATGCAGCAATAGTTAACCAGAATAGAGCTCCTATTTATAGATCAGATGCACTTTAGGTAGATTTACTGCTAATCTAGTTAACTGTCTTTTTTCCCATTAATAGCACACTCCTAAATCAATCATTCACCAAAATTAAGCTGAGTGTATAGTCATAAGAAGTTGCTACATGAGTAATTAAAGCATAAGCAGCAAGCCAATGAAAAGATCCAACACATTATTTTTTTTCAAAATATCAATTCTTTCAATGTATTCTTACCAAAGCAAACTCATGAGATATCCTTCCATCTGGAGGCAGTTTTGCACCAAAACCTAAAGCTGGGAACATTTTATCACTGTCATAATCTTGAACGATTTCTCCCACTGCTTTCAGTGCCATACCATAGGCATTCAGTTGATAAGGATTCATGTAGTGGAGAGAAGTCGGCTGGGTAGGGTTGCCTGATGACAGAAAAAAATATTTCAAACATGAGTGATCAGGCTAAAGATATAATTTTTGGGACATTTTTCTTGATATCTATTTCCGATTCAAATATTAAAAATCATGTTTTCTGCCTACATTCATAGTATGTTAAATACCTTCTTTTGGATAAATATTGACAGAGATATTTATTAAATTAGATCAGATATGTAGAAAGTTTCCCAAAGGTATGCTAAAGCATATGCAGATTTTTTTCAAAAATTATTTCTCATTGTCAATGTCATAGGCTATTCTTTTTTTTTAATAAATTTATTTATTTATTTATTTATTTATTTATTTATTTATTTATTTATTTATTTATTTATTTATTTATGGCTGTGTTGGGTCTTCGTTTCTGTGCAAGGGCTTTCTCTAGTCGTGGCAAGCGGGGGCCACTCTTCATCGCGGTCCGTGGGCCTCTCATTATGGTGGCCTCTCTTGTTGCAGAGCACAGTCTCCAGATGCGCAGGCTCAGTAGTTGTGGCTCACGGGCCTAGCCGCTCCGCGGCATGTGGGATCCTCCCGGTCCAGGACACGAACTCGTGTCCCCTGCATTGGCAGGTGGATTCCCAACCACTGCACCACCAGGGAAGCCCCTCATAGGCTATTTTTGACAGAAGAAGCATAAAAGTATTTTTGTTAATCATATTTTATTGTAATCTTTATTTTTAAAAATTGTGTGCCTTTAGTTTGAATCCTTATGCTATAATCAGAGGACCCAACTGATGTAATAGGCTTCAATAATTATGAGGCCTTCCTAAAGTTGTATCACAAACATAAACTGAATATTTGAGACATATCTCAATTTAATCACTTGAAAAGAGAAGAGTATAGAGATTTTCAAATTCATGCAAATTAAATATCTAGAGCTGAAAAATTATTCAGAGCTTCTAACTAGACATTTAGCTAGGAGTCAAAAGGCTCGAAGTCAGGTCTTGCCATTTGCAGGACAACTATATAATTTCTATTATAAATCCTACCACAGTATTTACTGGGAAGACAAAATAAGATTACATGTGTGGAAGTGATTAAAAATTATAAAGTACCATAGAAATGTAAAGTTTAACTACTACTGTTATTATTGTCTGGGTCATCCACAAATGTAGGATGTTTCATTTGAATAAGATGAATATGAGAGAGAAAGAGAGAAAGTAATATATGCGCTACCACTCAAACACATTTAGATTCACATTCAGTTGCCCTAATTATCAGCACAAAGGCAGCCTGAAAGTCCCTTTAGTTTCTTTTCTTTTTTTTTTAACATCTTTATTGAAGTATAATTGCTTTACAATGGTGTGTTAGTTTCTGCTTTAAAACACAGTGAATCAGTTATACATATACATATGTTCCCATATCTCTTCCCTCTTGCATCTCCCTCCCTCCCACCCTCCCCATCCCACCCCTCTAGGTGGTCACAAAGCACCAAGCTGATCTCCCTGTGCTATGCGGCTGCTTCCCACTAGCTAGCTATTTTACATTTGGTAGTGTATATATGTCCATGACACTCTCTCACCCTGTCACATCTCACCCCTCCCCCTCCCCATATCCTCAAGTCCATTCTTTAGTAGGTCTGTGTCTTTATTCCCATCTTGCCACTAGGATCTTCATGACCTTTTTTTTTTTTTTCCTTAGATTCCATATATATGTGTTAGCATACTGTATTTGTTTTTCTCTTTCTGACTTACTTCACTCTGTATGACAGACTCTAACTCCATCCACCTCATTACAAATACCTCCATTTCATTTCTTTTTATGGCTGAGTAATATTCCATTGTATATATATGCCACATCTTCTTTATCCATTCATCCGATGATGGACACTTTGGTTGCTTCCATGTCCTGGCTATTGTAAATAGAGCTGCAATGAACATTTTGGTACATGACTCTTTTTGAATTATGGTTTTCTCAGGGTATATGCCCAGTAGTGGGATTGCTGGGTCGTAAGGTAGTTCTACTTTTTGTTTTTTAAGGAACCTCCATACTGTTCTCCATAGTGGCTGTATCAATTTACATTCCCACCAACAGTGCAAGAGTGTTCCCTTTTCTCCACACCCTCTCCAGCATTTATTGTTTCTAGATTTTTTGATGATGGCCATTCTGACTGGTGTGAGATGATACCTCATTGTAGTTCTGATTTGCATTTCTCTAATGATTAAGGATGTTGAGCATTCTTTCATGTGTCTGTTGGCCATCTTCTTTGGAGAAATGTCTATTTAGGTCTTCTGCCCATTTTTGGATTGGGTTGTTTGTTTTTTTTGTTATTGAGCTGCATGAGCTGCTTGTAAATCTTGGAGATTAATCCTTTGTCAGTTGCTTCATTTGCAAATATTTGCTCCCATTCTGAGGGTTGTCTTTTGGTCTTGTTTATGGTTTCCTTTGCTGTGCAAAAGCTTTTAAGTTTCATTAGGTCCCATTTGTTTATTTGTGTTTTTATTCCCATTTCTCTAGGAGCTGGGTCAAAAAGGATCTTGCTGCGATTTATGTCATAGAGTGTTCTGCCTATGTTTTTCTCTAAGAGTTTGATAGTGTCTGGCTTTATACTTAGGTCTTTAATCCATTTTGAGTTTATTTTTGTGTATGGTGCCAGGGAGTGTTCTAATTTCATACTTTTACATGTACCTGTCCAATTTTCCCAGCACCACTTATTGAAGAGACTGTCTTTTCTCCACTGTATATGCTTGCCTCCTTTAGCAAAGATAAGGTGACCATATGTGCGTGGGTTTATCTCTGGGCTTTCTATCCTGTTCCATTGATCTAGATTTCTGTTTTTGTGCCAGTACCAAACTGCCTTGATTACTGTAGCTTTGTAATATAGTCTGAAGTCAGGGAGCCTGATTCCTCCAGCTCCATTTTTCGTTCTCAAGATGGCTTTGGCTATTCGGGGTCTTTTGTGTCTCCATACAAATTGTGAAATTTTTTGTTCTAGTTCTGTGAAAAATGCCAGTGGTAGTTTGATAGGGATTGCATTGAATATGTAGATTGCTTTGGGTAGTATAATCATTTTCACAATGTTGATTCCTCCAATCCAAGAACATGGTATATCTCTCCATCTATTTGTACCATCTTTAATTTCTTTCATCAGTGTCCTATAATTTTCTGCAAAAAGGTCTTTTGTCTCCTTAGGTAGGTTTATTCCTAGATATTTTATTCTTTTTGTTGCAATGGTAAACGGGAGTGTTTTCTTAATTTCACTTTTAGATTTTTCATCATTAGTATATAGGAATGCAAGAGATTTCTGTGCATTAATTTTGTATCCTGCTACTTTACCAAATTCATTGATTAGCTCTAGGAGTTTTCTGGTAGCATCTTTAGGATTCTCTATGTATAGTATCATGTCATCTGCAAACAGTGACAGCTTTACTTCTTCTTTTCCTATTTGGATTCCTTTTATTTCTTTGTCTTCTCTGATTGCTGTGGCTAACACTTCTAAAACTATGTTGAATAATAGAGGTGAGAGTGGGCAACCTTGTCTTGTTCCTGATCTTAGTGGAAATGGTTTCAGTTTTTCACCATTGAGGACAATGTTGGCTGTGGGTTTGTCATATATGGCCTTTATTATGTTGAGGAAACTTCCCTCTATGCCTACTTTCTGCAGGGCTTTTATCATAAATGGGTGTTGAATTTTGTTGAAAGCTTTCTTTGCATCTATTGAGATGATCATATGGTTTTTCTCCTTCAATTTGTTAATATGATGTATCACGTTGATTGATTTGTGTATATTGGAGAATCCTTGCATTCCTGGAATAAACCCCACTTGATCATGGTGTATGATCCTTTTAATGTGCTGTTGGATTCTGTTTGCTCGTATTTCGTTGAGGATTTTTGCATCTATGTTCATCAGTGATATTGGCCTGTAGTTTACTTTCTTTGTGACGTCTTTGTTTGGTTTTGATATCAGGGTGATGGTGGCCTCGTAGAATGAGTTTGGGAGTGTTCCTCCCTCTGCAATATTTCGGAAGAGTTTGAGAAGGATAGGTGTTAGCTCTTCTCTAAATGTTTGATAGATTCACCGGTGAAGCCATCTGGTCCTGGGCTTTTGTTTGTTGGAAGATTTTTAATCACAGTTTCAATTTCAGTGCTTCTGATTGGTCTGTTCATATTTTCTATTTCTTCCTGGTTCAGTCTCGGCAGGTTGTGCATTTCTAAGAATTTGTCCATTTCTTCCCGGTTGTCCATTTTATTGGCATAGAGTTGCTTGTAGTAATCTCTCATGATCATTTGTATTTCTGCAGTGTCAGTGGTTACTTCTCCTTTTTCATTTCTAATTCTATTGATTTGAGTCTTCTCCCTTTTTCTCTTGATGAGTCTGGCTAATGGTTCATCAATTTTGTTTATCTTCTCGAAGAACCAGCTTTTAGTTTCATTGATTTTTGCTATTGTTTCCTTCATTTCTTTTTCATTTATTTCTGATCTGATCTTTATGATTTTTTTCTTTCTGATAGCTTTGGGATTTTTTTGCTCTTCTTTCTCTAATTGCTTTAGGTGCAAGGTTAGGTTGTTTATTCGAGATGTTTCCTGTTTCTTGATGTAGGCTTATATTGCTATAAACTTCCCTCTTAGAACTGCTTTTGCTGCATCCCATAGGTTTTGGGTTGCCGTGTCTCCATTGTCATTTGTTTCTAGGTATTTTTTGATTTCCCCTTTGATTTCTTCAGTGATCACTTCATTATTAAGTAGTGTATTGTGTAGCCTCCATGTGTTTGTATTTTTTACAGATCTTCTCCTGTAATTGATATCTAGTCTCATAGCGTTGTGGTCGGAAAAGATACTTGATACGATTTCAATTTTCTTAAATTTACCAAGGCTTGATTTGTGACCCAAGATATGATCTATCCTGGAAAATGTTCCATGAGCACTTGAGAAAAATGCGTATTCTGTTGTTTTTGGGTCGAATGTCCTATAAATATCAATTAAGTCCATCTTGTTTAATGTATCATTTAAAGCTTGTGTTTCCTTATTTATTTTCATTTTGGAGGATTTGTCCATTGGTGAAAGTGGGGTGTTAAAGTCCCCTACTATGATTGTGTTGCTGTCGATTTCCCCTTTTATGGCTGTTAGTATTTGCCTTATGTATTGAGGTGCTCCTATATTGGGTGCATAAATATTTACAATTGTTATACCTTCCTCTAGGATCGATCCCTTGATCATTATATAGTGTCCTTCTTTGTCTCTTGTAATAGTCTTTATTTTAAAGTCCATTTTGTCTGATATGAGAATTGCTACCCCAGCTTTCTTTTGATTTCCATTTGCATGGAATATCTTTTTCCATCCCCTCACTTTCAGTCTGTATGTGTCTCTAGGTCTGAAGTGGGTCTCTTGTAGACAGCATATATATGGGTCTTGTTTTTGTATCCATTCAGCCAGTCTGTGTCTTTTGGTGGGAGCATTTTGTCCATTTACATTTAAGGTAATTATCGATATGTATGTTCCTATTCCCATTTTCTTAAATGTTTTGGGTTTGTTATTATAGGTGTTTTCCTTCTCTTGTGTTTCTTGCCTAGAGAAGTTCCTTTAGCATTTGTTGTAAAGCTGGTTTTGTGGTACTGAACTCTCTCAGCTTTTGCTTGTCTGTAAAGGTTTTAATTTCTCCATCAAATCTGAATGAGATCTTTGCTGGGTAGAGTAACCTTGGATGTAGGTATTTCTCCTTCATGACTTTAAGTATATCCTGCCACTCCTTTCTGGCTTGCAGAGTTTCTGCTGAAAGATCAGCTGTTAATCTTATGGGGATTCCCTTGTGCGTTATTTGTTGTTTTTCTCTTTCTGCTTTTAATATGTTTTCTTTATTTTTAATTTTTGATAGTTTGATTAATATGTGTCTTGGCGTGTTTCTCCTTGGATTTATCCTGTATGGGACTCTCTGTGCTTCCAGGACTTGATTAACTATTTTCTTTCCCATATTAGGGAAGTTTTCAACTATAATCTCTTCAAATATTTTCTCAGTCCCTTTCTTTTTCTCTTCTTCTTCTGGGACCCTTATAATTCGAATGTTGGTGCATTTAATGTTGTCCCAGAGGTCTCTGAGACTGTCCTCAGTTCTTTTCATTCTTTTTTCTTTATTCTGCTGTGCAGTAGTTATTTCCATTATTTTATCTTCCAGGTCACTTATCCGTTCTTCTGCCTCAGTTATTCTGCTATTGATCCCATCTAGAGTATTTTTAATTTCATTTATTGTGTTTTTCATCGTTGCTTGGTTCCTCTTTATTTCTTCTAGGTCCTTCTTAAATGTTTCTTTCATTTTGTCTATTCTATTTCCAAGATTTTGGATCATCTTTACTATCATTAGTCTGAATTCTTTTTCAGGTAGACTGCCTATTTCCTCTTCATTTGTTAGGTCTGGTGTGTTTTGACCCTGCTCTTTCACCTGCTGTGTGGTTTTTTTCTTCTCATTTTGCTCATCTTACTGTGTTTGGGGTCTCCTTTTCACAGGCTGCAGGTTCGTAGTTCCCGTTGTTTTTGGTATCTGTCCCCAGTGGCTAAGGTTGGTTCATTGGGTTGTGTAGGCTTGCTGGTGGAGGGGACTAGTGCCTGTGTTCTGGTGGATGAGGTTGGATCTTGTCTTTCTGGTGGGCACGTCCATGTCTGGTGGTGTGTTTTGGGGTGTCTGTGGCCTTATTATGATTTTAGGCAGCCTCTCTGCTAATGGATGGGGCTGTGTTCCTGTCTTGCTAGTTGTTTGGCATAGGGTGTCCAGCACTGTAGCTTGCTGGTCGTTGAGTGAAGCTGGGTCTTGATGTCGAGATTCTGATCTCTGAGAGATTTTCGCCATTTGGTATTACGTGGAGCTGGGAGGTCTCTTGTGGACCAGTGTCCTGAAGTTGGCTCTCCCACCTCAGAGGCACAGCCCTGATGCCTGGCTGGAGCACCAAGAGCCTTTCATCCACACAGACTGGAGGCTTGTCTCTGGCGGCCGCAAAACGAGCAATCTCCGCACCCGACCGCCAGAATCTTAAAAGTTTATACAGAGGCTTTAACTGGGTTTGGTCACGTTTTCAGTCCAGATGGTCTCAACACCACATTGCTTTCTCAAAGCTGCATCCTGGAAAACAGCTCCTTGTGTGTGTCCCTTTAGTTTCTTAAGTGAAAATGGAAATTAAATGGGACTTGTAACAGCTCATAAAGCTCAATTCTACATTAAAACATTGTCCAAAGAAGAAATGCTTCAAGGCATAGTTCTTTTTTGATAGGGAAAAAATAATAATAAACACTTGAGATCCAGAGAGAAACAAAATAAAGGAAAGATCTCCCTTTGGTTTATAATGCATATATAAATACCCAGACCAATTTTGGTTTCAAGATAATTCATTGTGTAAATGCATTTATATTTCCAAAGTGTTATCAGCATTCAAGAGCCAAATGACAAAATTTCTAAAAAAGTGTCTTCTGACCAAGATGGGCCCTAATGTTCCCCTCAGCTTGCCTAAACTTAAGAAAGGTTTCTCCTGACTAAGTCCCTGACCTCCTGTTTCTTAGAACATTTACTTTAGAAAACTTGGAATTGTGAATTCCTTCTCTGTTCCTTTGAGATATAAATCTTCTACAATCCAGGAATGTCTTGCTCAGGGACCTGGGAGCCATCCCTTTGAAATGTAATCATCAAGAAAAATATCACCTCTGTTGCCTAGTCTCTATGGGAGAGCGGGAGCCTACCTTCAGTAAGTGCTAATTAGTAAACACAGATGGCCTAATCACACAGACCAATTTCCCCTCCAATCTCTCAGTACTTTTCCACTAGTTCACCACAGCACTTAAAAACTCTCTCACCTTTTGCTTTGGAGGAATTGAGTTCAATTTCTTTCATTGCAATAGCTTCGATTTCTATTGCAAAAATCCTGAAAAAATTCTTCCTTGCCTGTCTAACTTAATTTGGTGCAATTTTTCTGTGACAGTTCTTTCTAAAGCAGGGATTTTGCCTCTTGTTCAAAAGCGTACAGGAGCCACAGATAAACGATACCACTACTAAGTTGTTATTTAACACAACTCTCAAATGTAAGAAGAATTGTTACCCATCGGTTGCAATATGCAACTAATTCTATTTCTCTAAGAAAACCACAACTTAAAGCTAAAATAAAAAAGCTACTAATACCGCAGCATATCTAAACATCTTAGCCTGTCATGCACAGCAGAGCCCAATCCTACCCATTCAAAGATGTTCCCTCTATCTCTTTGTAGCATCTTCATCCAGACCAATCTCTTCACTATACCACTAATGATGTTTTCTTTTCCATCCCTACCTCTCACTTTGCCACTTTCTCCTCCTCCAGCTTATGTCTCACATGCATCAGACATCCTTCATTATTTATTCCAGCCCTTATTGTCTTTCCTCTCCTACTCTTATGCTCTTGTGTTCTGTACCACAAAATTTGGCAATTCCTTGAATCTGGGACCATATTTGTACCACCTCTATAACAGCAGCAATGCATATGGAAAAGTGAACTTGTAGTAGGTTGGTAACATTGAGTTATCAGCTAATAACAATAATAATTATAATAGCATGGAATGTAACATGAACTTACTTCATATCTCACTTAATCCCTTTTCAACAAACCTATGACATGGGTACTTTTATTACACCTATTTTTCAGATCAAATAACTTTCAGATTAAATAACTTGACCAAATCACACAGTAATAATTGGTCAAACTAGAATATGAATCTAGGCAGATTCCATAGCCCTTACTCTTAGTTATAACTCTTTGCTTAAGGATTTTGAAATATTTTAAACCCTGAATATTTTCAAACATATCTGATTTTGTTTTAAAGGTACACTAAGTCTTTGTAAAAAAAAAAAAAAATAACACTTGAATAGGCTCTTTTAAAAAGCTTCATTGAGATATAATTCATATAACTTATATTTAACCCATTTAAAATGTACAATTCAATTATTTTAGGTATATTTACAAATAAGCAGAACCATCAATACAGTCAATTTTAGAACATTTTCATCACCTCAAAAAATGTACTTATTTACAATCATTCTCTTATTACTCCATCCAGCCCAGCACTAAACAATGACTAATCTACTTTCTGTCTCTTTAATTTGCCTATTCTGGACATTTCATGTAAATAGAATTACATAGTATGTGGTCATTTTTGACTAGGTTTCACTTGGTGCAGTGATTTCAAGGTCCTTCTGTGTTGTAGCATGTTTTGGTACTTCATATTTCATTCCTGTTTATTGCTGAATAATATTCCATTGTATGAACATACCACATTTTAAAATCAGTTTGTCAGTTGATGGACATTTGGGTTGTTTCTACATTTTGGCTATTATGCTGCTATAAACATTCATGTACAAATTTCTGTGTGGATATAGGTTTCCATGTCTCTTGCATATATATCAAGGGTGGAACTGCTGGGTCATATGGTAACTCTATGTTTAACAACTTGAAGAACTGCCAAAGAGTCTTCCAAAGTGGCTGCACCATTTTACATTCTCATCAGCAGTATATGAGGGTTCCAACTTCTTCACATGCTCCAAACACGTATTGTTTTCTGACTTTTGGATTATAGTCAACCTAGTGGGTGTGAAATAGTATCTCAATATGATTTTGATTTGCGTTTCCTGATACGTAAGTATGTCAAGTACCTTTTCATGTGCTTACTGGTCATTTGTATAGCTTTTCTGAATAACTGGAATACCACTTTTAATTGGGTTGTCTTTGTTCGAATTATAAGAGTTCTTTATACATTCTAGATACAAGTCCTCTATGAGGTATTTGATTTGCTAATATTTTATCCCATTCTGGGGTTTGTCTTTTCACTTTGTTAATTATGTTCTATGGAGCATAAAGAAGTTTTAATTTTGATGGAGTTCAATTTATTTATTTTTTACTCTTGTTGCTCATCTGTTTGGTGTCATATCTAAGAACCAATTGTCAAATCCAAGGTCATGAAGATATATCCCTATGTTTTCTTCTAATAGCTTTATAATTTTAACCCTTACATTTAGATTTTTGATCTATTAAGGGTCCAACCTCATTCTTTGGCCTGTGGCTATCCAGTTGTCCCAGTACCATTTGTTGAAGAGACTATTCTTCCCCCACTGAATTATCTTGGTACCCTTCTCAAAATCAGTTAACCTTAGATGCATGGGTTTATTTCTGGAATCTCAATTCTATTTCATTGATCAATATATCTATCTTTATGCCAGACCTACACTGCCTTGATTACTGTTGCTTTGTACTAAGTTTCAAAAAAGAGTATGAATCCTCCTACTTTGTTCTATTTTTTTCAAATCTGCTTTGGTTCTTCTGGGCCCCTTTAAATTCCAAATGAATTTTTGGGTCAGTTATCCATTTCTTCAAAAAAGACCTTTCAGATTTTGATAGAGATTACAGTGAATCTGTCAATCTCTTTGGAAAATATTGCCATCTTAACAATGTTGAATTTCCTAATCAATGAATGTGGCATATTTTTCAACTTATTTAGATCTTTAATTTCTTTCAAAATTTTTTCAGAATATAATTTTAGGGTATAAGTTTTGCACTCACTTTGTTAAATTTATTCCTAAGTACTGTATGCCTTTTGATACTATTGTAAATGGAACTGTTTTCTTAATTTCATTTTCATATTGTTCATTGGAAGTGTATAGAGAAAGAATTGATTTTTTAATATGGCTCTTCAATCCTTCAATCTTGCTGAACTCATTTAATAGTTCTAAAAGATTTTTAGTGGATTCCTTAGGATTGTCTACATAAAAGATTATGTCATCTGCAAATAAAAATAGTTTTACCTCTTCCTTTCCAATCTGGATGTCTTTTATTTTTTCTTCTTGCCTAATTGCCCTGGCCTCCAGTACAATGTAAAATAGAAGTAGCAAGAGCAGACATCCTTGTCTTTTTCCTCATCTTAAGGTGAAAGCATTCAGCTTTTCACCCTTAAGTATGATGTTGGCTATAGGTTTTTATATTTTCCCTTCATAAGGTTAGTAAGTCATTTTCTATTCCTAGTTTACGTGGTTTTATTATAAAAGTATGTTGGACTTTGTCAAATTCTTTTTCTATATCAATTGAGGTGACCATGTGGTTTTTACATTTTCTTCTATTGGTACAGTGTATGACATTATTTGATTTTTGAATATTAAGTCAAGCTTACATTCCTGGGATAAATTTTAATTGGTCAGGGTATATAATTCTCTACATATGCTGCTGGATTCAGTTTGCTAGTATTTTGTTAAGGGTTTTTATATCCATAAAATATATTGTTCTTTAGTTTTTCTTACGATGCTTTTGTCTGGTTTTGGTATCAAGGTAATACCTCTTAAAATGAGTTGGAAAGTGTTCCTTCCTCTTCCACTTTTGGAAAGTGTTCCTTCCTCTTCCTCTTCCAATTTGTGAAAACTTGGCATTAATTCCTCTTTAAATAGAATTCATCAGTGAAGCTATCTATACCTGGACCCATATAAACTTTGTGGATAGTTTTTAAGTTACTAATTCAATCTCTATTATGGGTCTATTCAGATTGTCTATTTTCTTAAGTCAGTTTCAGTAGTTTGTATCATTGTATTGAATAAATTCTCGCCCTTATAGGGGTGCTAATGTTTATCAATAAATGAAAGCTAGCATTTTAATCCAGTTGGATTTTGGTGTATATGTTTCCTATATTACTGAATAAAACACATGTGTAAAAATCATTAACTTGAAGCCACAATATTGGAGAATAAATTCATCATGTAGTCAAAGAAAAGCTAAATTAGAATTTGGTCCCCTCATCTCTATTTGTAACTCTACTGCTAACAAGTCAAAATGTGTTGATTAGTAAAAGGATTTTTCTAGATCTGAGTTTTCTTGTTTGTATAAGAGGATGATGGTTGGAGTAAGTGATCTCTTACCTAAAATTCTATTATTTTGTGAAAAGTGAGTGAATGTGAGAGAAATGTGAAGTGAATTTAATGTGAGAGTTACAGCACAATAAACAATTTAAAAAGAAAACTAGATAAATATATAAAGTAATGGCAACTTCTGGTAAAAGTTAAAAAAATGAGAATCAAGGTTGTGGCGAAAAGGGAACTCTCCTGCACTGTTGGCGGGAATGTAAATGGAAACAGCCACTATGGAAAACACTATGGAGGTTCCTTAAAAATCTAAAAATAGAACTACCATATGACACAGCAATCCCACTACTGGGTATATACCCTGAGAAAACCATAATTCAAAGAGACATGTACCACAATGTTCACTGCAGCACTATTTACAATAGCCAGGACATGGAAGCAACCTAAATGTCCATCAACAGATGAATGGATAAAGAAGATGTGGCACATATATACAATGGAATATTACTCAGCCATAAAAAGAAATGAAATTGAGTTATTTGTAGTGAAGTGGATGGACCTAGAGTCTGTCATACAGAGTTAGGTAAGTCAGAAAGAGAAAAAAAAAAAAAATGGTACTGATGAACCTAGTTACTGATGAACCTAGTTGCAGGGCAGGAATAAAGATGTAGACATAGAGAATGGAGAGAATGGACTGGTGGACACGGGGTGGGAGGGGGAAGCTGGGGCGAAGTGAGAGTAGCATCGACATATATACACTACCAAATGTAAAATAGTTAGCTAGTGGGAAGCAGCAGCATAGCACAGGGAGATCAGCTCGGTGTTTTGCAATGACCTAGAGGGGTGGGATAGGGAGGATGGGAGGGAGGCTCAAGAGGGAGGGGATATGGGGACATATGTATGCATATGGCTGATTCACTTTTGTGTACAACAGAAACAAACATAGTATTGTGAAGCAAGTATACGCCACTAGAGATCTAGTAAAAAAAAAAAAAATAATGAGACTCATGTTCTTATGACACATAATAACTGATTTTAAATGATTATTCTGTTTGAAACAAAGTCACTTCAAAATAAAGTTAAAAGTCCACTCTCTTTCCTTTCTTAAAATGTTTGATATACAAATTAGGAATATCCATACATGGGGTGTTATATAATGGTCCATCTGAATTAATTAAATATAAATGTGTTAACATAACTAATTCTTAAAAATAATTGAGTAAAAGTAAAGTAAGCTGCTACTGTACATGCACTTAAATTCATTTATATAAATTAATACACAGAAAAGTACTATAAAAATGAGGATTATAGTTAGACACACTTCAGAATTGTAGTTATGCATGGAGAAGAAGGGAGCATAGAAAAAATGGAGCAGGGTACACAATGAGCTTAACTAGATCTAAAATTTTCCTTTTAAAAATATGTAAAACAAAAAAGGCAATATTTCAATATTTAATAAATTTGAATGGGACTATTATGCACTTTTGTTGTATTTCTTATAGTCTTTTGTATACCTGAACTATTTCATAATACTGAAAAAAGAAAAGTTATCCGAATTTTATAGGAAACACTTCAGAAGTATGTATTCGTGGAAAGAAAACATCTAAACCTCATGAAAATAAATATTTATTTTTTAATGTAATTGCTGATAATTTTTATTATGGGATAGTTGTAATACTCACCATTTGATGCAGTAAAATCAATAGCCACTGTGAAATTGATTTGTGTTCTAAAATATAAGTAAAATAGAATCATTAATAACTGAATAACCTCATAAAAAGAAGTTTGATTTCCATTTTTGTTACTTTTTTTTTTTGTTACATTTTTAACATCACTAATTTTCTTAAATGTTATTACTAGCAACTATGTTACAGCACACACTGAATAGTATCAGTTAGGCAGTTTTACAAGCTAAGAACCTGGCAAAATACCTTTACGATCATGCAACTGTAAAATACAAAACAAAGCATCAGGAATAAAAATAGCTTCTAGTTGAAAGCACAATAACTAAGTGAGGAGCTCATAATGAAGTCAAACTGTAAATAATTATTTTCCAGTCTCCAATGTCAACATTTATTATTAATTTGTTTTCAAAACTATTCTGTAGTCGATGTGAAATTATTATGCCCTTAAAAGTATGGCATTGCTAAAATAATGTCTAATAATATCGTTCCTTAATCTAATTCTTTCCAACAATCCTGAAAACACAGGATTTTCTTTTGCTTTCTTCAGAACTCAAGTATTTCAAATACTGATCAGTGCTCAGTGCTCACAGCACTCCTGTGTACTTGCATGTATTTATAGATATGGATAAATATTTATATAGATGAAATTGTTATATATACTTTAAAATTTCAGCACATGGTAGTTACCCAAAATTATCTTACTGTATTAGTGTTTTGTGTTTTTTTTTCTGGTAGAAACCAAGGAGGTGGCATTCGTATTAAAAATTCACTCTTTTGGATAAACCCCTAAGTCTTTCTATATGTAATTCCACTTTCTCACCAAAGAAGGCATAAAAACACAAATAAGTGACAATGATATAATTACTGGGATAACCTGTTGTCACATCTAATTTACAAAATAATTTTTAATTTAGAAAGTAAATAATTTGAAAACATGGTTACTTAGACTATTTTAAATAACAAATTAACTTTGATACACTGTACAATTGATATAACACTTCAAAGTTTGATCTGTTATTTAAATGGTGGTGTGATGATGATGAGGATGGTGATGATGATGGGTATGGCACTATAGGGTCCCTTGTAGTTCTCTTAGTATAAAGTATAGTAACATTTCCTTTTTTCTATAAAAATTCAGCTGAAAACCCTTAATACTACTCAGGTGTTGAAACAAATTCACGTTTTTTCCCTAAGGAATAAACAACCTTTTGTGCTTTACATTAATAAAAACTAATATAGATTCTCTTTATAGCTATATGGTAACTTTTTTCTCAGAGTAGAAATTAGGTTTAGAGGCTAAGAATATAGGCTAATTTGGAGCATAACACTTTTAACACATAAAACTTTTAAAAAAAGAATCAGTGAAACATTTGGGAGAATATTTTGAGATAATAAATCCCTTTGAGGAATTGAAAAGAACAGTCACCATCAGCACATTGCATTGTCATTCTGCTGCTAGAGAGAAAGTGACTATAATACAGGGTATAGTATGGTATATTAGAAAGGGTTTATTAGCTTTTGAGTCTGAAAGGACTGGATTTGATTTTCAGCAACCCAGTTGCTGACATTTACCACGTTTTAGAACTCTCAGAAGGCAGGTACCTGGCACATAACAATTAAGCAAGGACGGACAGAAAAACTACATGAAACATTATCTTTGTGTGTGTGTGTGTGTGTGTGTGTGTGTGTGTGTGTATCTACATATACATATAGAATGTGTTTTTATATAGCTTTTATCAATTAACCTCATAATAACTTTTAAAGGAAGGTACTAGTATTCTCCTTTTATAGACGAGGAAATCTATGCTCATAAAACTTAACTTTCCACATAAGTAATAAATGTCAGTACTGGAATTCAAATTCACAGGTAACCTCCAAGACCATATTTATAAAATCTATGCTACTTTAATTGTACAATTAAATATTTGTGAACTGCCTGGTTATAATAAAAACACAATAAAAGATAGTGATATTATATTACAAACTGAAAAATGATACTATACATATATCCTTAATGATAAAGATGCCAGGACATAGTCTCATGCTTGGGAAAGTCTGTCCTTCTTCTATCACTTATGTTACATACATAAATCACAAGATAATTGGTATAAATGCCTTTTTATATTCTTTTACTCAAATGACACTTCCTTAGGAATGAAAAATACTCTAAGCTTCAAGAACATGGGTTTTAGCACATTATAAAAGTCAATATAGCAGTTGTGTCTTTGGTTCAATCTTCCTTAGGTTTTAGGGATAGACACCTTGTTTTGGCTCAACTCTCTCATATAGCAGTGTCTGCTTTCTACATATTGGAACATCACTGTGTTTATTGGATGAATGAATGCGTTCACTTTATGACTGTTTCTAATATATTTTCCAAGGTAGCCCAGGATGTGTAGCATAAATACCAACTCCTTAGAAGCATTAGTTGTAGATAAAAAAAACTTCAATAAACAGAGATACAAAGGTCATTTCAAAGCCAGTTTTACCTAGCAAAGCTGCAAAAAAAAGATATGGCTACTAACTGAAGAAGTATACTGTATATAAGAATAAAAAATGAGAGAAAAGTATTTATTTACTGAAACCTTTAGCTAGCTAAAGAAACCAAATTATAAAACCAAGTAGATTAGGTACAACAAAAAGTATAAAAAAAAAGAAGAAGAAGAAGAGAAAATTTAAAAAGAAATGAAAGGAAGAGGAAGGAAAAAAGAGGGAAAAAAGGAAAGAAGGGACAGAGGAGTGAGGGAGGAAGGGAGGGAGGAAGGAAGGAAGGCAGGAAGGGAGGAAGGAAGGGAGGGAGAAGGAAAGAAGGAAAAAAGAAATAAAGAAAGAAAGGAGGGAAGAAGGTGGGGAGCCAGGCTGTACCAAGAGTACCTATGAAGCTTGAAGCTTGGGACATTCCAAGACAATATAAAAGATAGATGCATTTAGCACTAAATGATTACTAAGACCATTTGATAATCATGGTGCAACAGAAAATCTCGACAAGTAAAACAATCATTGATGCATATTTGGTGGTTAATTGATGTCAAGATTTGATCACTTCCTTGCTTCATTCTGCATATCAGAAAGAATCTCACTCCTTTACTGTTTTGAATCAACAGTATTCTAATCAGAAGGTAAATATGATGGCTCACAGATCATTTCATGGTTGTGATAGTCCCTTAACCTTAACACCATTTGGATTTTTGCAACTAAAAAACTACAATTCAACAATTATTTATTGAGCATCTTCTGATTGTCAAGCACTGTGTTAAGTGATCAACAGAAAATGGGAGCAAAGCAAACACTATCCTTGAACTCATAGAGCTCAATTTCAACTTTCCACAATTAAAAACAATGACAAAACAGCACAGAAGTTTATCATGTAATTAATAATCAATAGCCTAACTTAAAACACAACTGTGTATTTACTGTGGATAACAGCTTGTTCATTCCCACAATTCTTAAATGTTCTCATTCATATAATAATGTATACTTATTATGGCAAGGGCCACATTTTTTGTATTTTGAAAATATTAGCTAATAAAAGTTTTAAAGAAAGTTGCTAGCAATACTACAACCTTAGGCTAAAACAGATTTCTTGAAGATTTTGATAAATGGTTTGTCATAAAAGTAAAATAAATATTTATCAGTAATTGTTACCTTTTTATTTTTTTTAATTTATTTACTTTACCTTTAATATTTTTTGAAGCCTAATGTTAGAGAAAAAAGAAGCAAGCATAAGTCAAAGTTAAAAAACAACAACAACAACAACAACACAACTGAATTCATATGAAATTTCTCTTGACAGAGTATTCATAAAGCTATCACATATAAATCCTTGAAACATTTTGCTTAGGAAGTGTTAGTGTAGCTCTCATTTTATGTTTTAGAAGTAGACAAAAAAGAACAGGATTTCAAGAAACCCAGATAGTATAAAAAAGGCACGGCTGCAAATTTTCATGAGTTAGTAGTAACATCTCATGACACTTCCTAATGCATATGTCCTAGTACTATTGAAATATACTCTTGGAAACTGTCCTTATTTCATTCTGCCACCTTTCTGAAAGTTGTGAATGACAGATAAATCAGATGTTAATGTGGAAAATTTAACTAGCACATCAAAGATACATAGAAAACATATATGTGCATGTCAAAGAAAGCTACACATACACACATGTATGCACACACACAGAGTGATACCATCTTAGATAACTTTTCTACAGCTGTTATGAATTAATAATCAAGAACTAACTGTGATGGGGATGTGCAGAAGGATTGTTTCACTTTCTTCCCAAATTCAAATTCTGTTCAGTTAAACAAACTGAACGTTATCCAACATGAAAGATGAACTTTCTCCACCTTTCTTTAAATTAATCTTGACAAAGGCAGATTCAGACCAACTAGCTATTGGACTCTAGAACCCTAAATGAAGTTGAGATGCCCACCCAACTCTAATATTCTTTTCATTCTTGCCTTGCCAATACCAAGACTATGCTTCTGCCTTGATTTACTGAGATGCACTCTAGTTCACCCTTGGGTTCTGGAACCTGCCCTGAACTCAGGTTCACTTCCTCAAGCACTATTATCCAGCCTAATCCTTCTTTTTTTTTAAACACACAATTCTTTTTTTTTTTTTTAAGATTTTATTGATTGATTGATTGATTGCTATGTTGGGTCTTCGTTTCTGTGCTAGGGCTTTCTCTAGTTGTGGCAAGCGGGGGCCACTCTTCATCGCGGTGCGCTGGCCTCTCACTATCGTGGCCTCTCTTGCTGTGGAGCACAGGCTCCAGACGCGCAGGCTCAGTAGTTGTGGCTCACGGGCCTAGTTGCTCCGCGGCATGTGGGATCTTCCCAGACCAGGGCTCAAACCCGTGTCCCCTGCATTAGCAGGCAGATTCTCAACCACAGCACCACCAGGGAAGCCGCAGCCTAATCCTTCTTGACCCTAGCTCACCATGGACTAAACTTTGAACTTTTCTGCCTTACCTTTCCCCTCTTTCTTAAAAGCAGTTCAACTACCTGAATGACAACACAGACAGCTGCCTGACTCTAAATTTTGCTACATCTTCAAAATTCCGGATTCCTGTGCCCATAAACTACTGACAGGGTTATTTGCCCTTGACAAGTGAGGTCTGCTAGAACGAGGGCAGGCTTTGAGATACACAAATACAAATTAAAATATAAATACTTCCACCTACTTGCAATATGATCTTTGAAAGGCTATTTAACCTCTCTGCACCTCATTTGTAATAAGCTAGGGTTAACAAAATCTTTCTTGGATTGTTGCTGTAAGGACAAGAAAAGCACCTGTCCTTTATAGCAGGCACTCAAGAAGTAGTTGTTATGATTATTATCACCATATTGAAGCTAGTTTTTTAGAACCCAAGTTTAGCATATTTCTTTGAAAACTGGAGTGTGTAATATTTATCAAATTTCTAGATCTATCAGAGTTTCAGGTTTTTTCTACAACCTGATCCTCCCATGTCAGATTTCCTTTCCTTCACACTGGCTTCTAAGGTCCCAGTCTACCCAAACCAAAACACCACCATAAATGATCTAATTTTGTTAGAAGGTGTCATCTGGGTACTTCCTCAAACAAAATCCCCCTGCAGGAAGTAATTATAAGCTCTGATCCTAGCTTTATTTTCCTTCCTATCCTTCCTAAAATTTTGGATTTCTGTGAGATCAATGAAATGTCAAAAGTAAGAATAAAAAGAAACTGGAGACAAGTGATATGATTCCTAAACTTTTTATGCTAATAGTTTTGGTCCTTATTAAATCTAGTTTTCATAAATTAACAAACCTTTGTACATTCTCCAGGTTTTGAAGATTAATTTCAGTATTTTTTTAAACACAATTAAAGTGTTCCAAAATACAACTTTGCAAGTAGGTAAGCTGATCATCCTGTAGTTCAAGGACTCCTTATCAAGGTAGGTATGCAAGATGGCCAACATTTTTACAAATCATTAGTTTAGAAAATATCACATAAGTGACATAAAGAAAACAAAATAAAACATATCAACCTCTAACCAAAAAGAGAAGCACTATCCAATAGAATCCCCCCCCTTTTTTTTTTGGCCACGCTGCAGCTTGCGGAATCTTAGTTCCCCAATGAGGGATTGAACCTGGGCCTACAGCAATGAAAGCATTGAGTCTTAAGCACTGGGCCACCAGGGGATTCCCTAGAATCCCATTTTAAATGAGGTAGTTGCTGAAGAGGCATGATACCTAGTAGGAAAGCTATGAACTTTTAAATTATAGATTGGAGTCTGAATTTCAGAATTACAACTAGCTAGCTAGTTGTGACTCATTTGCAAAATTAACATGTCCCAGAATCTCAATTTTCTCATATGATAAAAAGGTACCAGCTAATTTGAAGAAGCCCTCTACTTATCAGAAATAAAATCCTGAAGTACCTGCATATAATAAATATTCTGCGTGCTGGAGGACCAATCTCTTGAGCAACCATGTCATCCTTTCCTTATTCATATTAATCCTTTCCTCTGCTGAGTCAGATGAAACACTTCTCTCTTTACATTAACATATATGTATATTTCTTTTTTCATTAATTCTTCCCATATTGAAGGTAAGTGGTGTATCATGGCTGGGGTAATGAACCTCCAAGGGTGTAGGCAGTAGGAGGTACATTGTCTGCAGATAACTTAAAAACAATAATGTAATCTACTAATACACAGTCTACATTTTAATATCACCATACACTACCAGTTCTAAGCAATGTCAGAGATAAATTTTCCCACCCTTCCACAACCTGCCCTTGGTAAACCACCCTTATTTGCTTAACTCTGTTTCCCTTTCCCCTGGCTGCCAAGCTTTCAGTTCCCACCAGAAAGAAACTATTTTAGACATAGTGTGGCTAAAAGTACACACTCTGATAATGAAATATAACTAAGAAACTGCCTGGTACAAAATAGATTGTCAATATTTTGGCTAAATTAGCACTGGTTCTGATGATGAAATGTACATGCAATTTCCTTTGACTTTGAAATATATAGTTCTGAAAAAATCATTTGAAAAATAACATAAGCTGGCAATTAAATCACAATCTTAAAGGCTATAACTGGACATCTTTAGAATTCTCAAGCATGCATTTTGTATATATAAAAATTAGAATCAAGCATTAACCAAAACAGTGTTTATGAGTCTTCTTAATACTTCCAAAAGTTTCTTTTCTAAATCACATTTTAGATGAGTTTAGTTTAGATATAATAATGTTTTAGGTGAATGTATTTCTAGAAGGCAGAATGGCTTTACTTTTATTATATTTATCCCCATTCAGCACTGCAGGGTTTAGCTCTCGACTTATTTGATGAATGCAAAACACTTGCGTGTCACAACAAGAAGCACTATAAAAAAATCCTAGTTATGTATACTCAGTTTTCAAAAAGAAACTGGACTAGAAAATAAACTTGTGTTGCATGTTCTGGCAAGATGTGCTCCCTGAGACGACATATCTAATATAATGCCACCAACTGTATAAAACTAAGGCAAATATTTTATAGCATCATTGCACTTGCTTCAATTAAAAATCCTTATGGAGCTCGTTAATAATGGCACTCACTTATATTCAACTCACCTTTAAAATAAGCATATTAAAAAGTCCACTTTTAGCCTCTACAATGAGCCAATAATAGGTAGATAGCTTTAATTTTTCTCCTAAGACTTTTTACTTGGAGTGGAATATAAACCTTTTGCATATAATTTCAGACAAGTTTTAGATTCAGTGTCAAGAGTTTGGGTTGTAATTGACTACAATGGAAGGAATAACCTTGCATGATCCTCCAAAGAGAATTGAACTAAAGAAAAAGAAAAAAATAAGACTTATTGCCTTTTAAAGTTGAATATGTCTTTTTCTCTCCATGTCTCTGTTAATTAGGACATTTAACACCAACAATGAGAAA
The DNA here is from genome assembly GCF_965194805.1 of Balaenoptera borealis. Lineage (NCBI taxonomy): Eukaryota > Metazoa > Chordata > Mammalia > Artiodactyla > Balaenopteridae > Balaenoptera > Balaenoptera borealis. The sequence goes on from NC_138870.1 coordinate 31,405,591, forward strand.
AGACATATTAGAACTTTAAACAAATTCAGATTATTCAGAAAAATGATAGCTAGCATTTATCGAGGGTATATGCCATTTAATCCACAGTCACTCTGTGAGATAGGTATTATTATTTTTATTTCTATTTCATAGAAACGGAAACAGGTTATGCTAGCAAAAGACAAATCTAGGATTTGAACCAGGCAGTTAGTGCCAGAACCCAAATTCTTGGCCACTGTTATGCATTGCCTTCAGCAACCACTTATTTAACCGACTTGATTTTTTGCCAAATATTTACCCCTTATTTTGATTCTTTCCCAGAACTTGCCCACTTAGGGGCTCCCCTATTACCTTCTCTCATGCTCCCTTTCAGTTAATATGTGAGGAAAATAAGCAGTTCATGCTTCTCATCTTGATCTTGCCTTCTTCCAAGTCACTAAAACCCAGATACAGAGTTGAGATGATTTCTGGCAGAGGCAACACAAAAGCATTTTTTCTAATCCCGGAAAGCCTGGTCCATCTGTTTTGTTTGGTGATTATGATATGAGGCATGGAAAGAGGAAGGTCACAAGATAATAAAATCTAAGCTAGACAGATATAGGGGGTGGATTCCAGTTAACTAAATTGTCACACTCTGCGCTTAAAATTCCTATTTGTTTTTAATGTTTCATTATGCTAAGAGATTTGGGAAAAAAGAGTGGAAAGTCAGGCTTAAAGAGGCTTTCTAATTAATCTATATTTATTCAGTGGCTACTCTATGTTCAGCTCTATAAAAATATTTTGAGAACGAACAATTAAAATGGTAACCAGGGAAACTAGCAACCACTGTATATAAGTGGTTGCGAAGCTCATTTGGGACGAGGTGGATGACATTTTGGGCTTTCTTCACAGGAAGTAAATGACAGTCTGTAGGTCTGCAAGTTTCTAATACCTTCAATTTTCTGATAAAAGTGTAGATTAGGGTTTCAGGTTGACATGACATTCTGGTTGCTTAGGGGTACTCAGTGTGCATGAGAATTTGAGATCTGTTTTCCCCATTCATCTGCCAGTCAAAGAAATGCGAAAAACTTTATATATATTTGTTCCTTGGTCATGTTAGTGGTGGAGTTTCATGAAGACCTGAGAGAAACAGAGGACTGAAAGGCAGACAAAACCAAATTGAAACTTATGATTCTATCCTCAGATACTCATAATGTGAGCTGTTGTCTGTAGAGGTCAATAAACCCATTTCACAAATTATAATTATTATAAAAGTGATGATGTTACCTTAAAGGAGTATTTAGATTTCAGAACTGTCTCTGATTTTCAATGAATTTGGCATTGTCCTTATCAATGATAATTGGGATATTCAATGTCATACATTAAGGATTACTGAGTAAACATATTTGGCTGCCAATTATATCAGAATTTTAGTATTAAAATCATTTTTAGTAAGTAAAGAGAAATAAAATAACCACAGGAAAAACATACAGAGTATGATTAAAAATAATAACCCCAATGTCAACAGCCCAGAAGAGGCAATCCATTTTTTTTTACTCTACAGTAAGACCTCCTTTGTGGATATTATTGTATTTAGAAAATAAAACTCTTTACTACCTCAAGTCATAAATTGTATCTTATGCTCCAGGGAAAGCATGGTTCTGCTTAGCAAAAAAAAAAAAAAAAAAAAAAGGAAAAAAAGAAGGTCTAAAAATTAAATTTTTATTTCACAGAATATTTCCATAAAAATTGGACCTTGTCTGATTGAGAATGCATCTGTCTCATCTGCTCACTGTGTACCTCAATCCATAAACCTGTCTACTGCAGCTAAACACAGTGTGTTAGGAACTGAGACAATGAATGAAAAGTAACACACTAACAACATGGTTTCACAAACAATCAATCAGGTAAATATCTACATCAATAATGATGTAGATATTTAGAGGTCAGTAACCATTTTAATTGTTCATTCTCAAAATATTTTTATAGAGCTGAACATAGAGTAGCCACTGAATAAATATAGATTAATTAGAAAGCCACTTTAAGCCTGATTTTCCACTCTTTTTTCCCAAATCTCTTAGCATAATGAAACATTAAAAACAAATAGGAATTTTAAGCGAAGAGTGTGACAATTTAGTTAACTGGATTACAAACCCCCATGTCTGTCTCTACAGTAATGGAAGCCTAGAAATCCAATAGTAAGAATTAGACATATAAAGAAGTTTCTTTGAAGGGGAAGATATTAAAGGACTATTGAGAACAATTTTATTTAATATTTAAATGTGTTCATTCTTAACTATACATAATTTCCACTTGGATTCATGAAAAAACAATATTTTCAAAATTTTCTATTCAATTATTTTTTGTGAGATGAAACAAGAAGAGAGATTACATTTTAAAGTGTGATTCAAGAATTTCCTTCTAAGAGTTTAATCACAATCTGTTAGTCCTACATGTTCCACACCAGTCACCTGTTTTGCCCTCTTTGTCTATTCTCATGCTCCCACATGTTGTCCAGTATAAGGAAAATAGTTTATACAATTAATGTAGAGAACAAAATGAATACAGGGAAACCTAAACTAATGTTATTTTGGATAACCCACAGCTAGCCAGAGTACCAATGTAATTGCTGTTACTCATGTTTTATATGATGATCTTCCACCTTGTTTGAAAACATCTAGTTTTACTTGTCAATTAAGATTCAGCATAAGTAAAACTCAACAATAGTTTCTGCTAGACTAGAATATGGTGAGTAGGTTCCTGAATTGATGCCACCCAAATTAGCAATAATGATACTCACCCAAGTTAACAACAAAACAATACACAAATACCAGTAACAAATGCTGATATCTTGGTATTTTAAGTTAAAAGTGAGTAGTTACTATAACTTTTATTAAAACAAAACTGAATGCAACACTTGGTTCCAATCACTTCTGAAATATCGTACTTATTCAGAAATATGGTGGGACATCTCTTCAAAAGAACTAACCTTGATAACTCCACAAATCTGCAAATAGTTTTGACCTCCAAAATACCATTTTGGATTGCTTCGTTGATTGCAGCCCAAAGTGTTAGTTAATTTTATTGTTTTTCTTCAATGTAATCACAGGGCAAAAGGCAAGGCTAGATTAAAAAGAGTCTCTTTAGATGTGTGCAGAAGAGAAGTGGTGTTAAAGACCAAGATGTGAATATTGGGGAAGTTTATCTGAAGTGTTTACTGTACTGAAGGATGTAGCTCCCTGCTACCTTTGGTCTGGTGTTCTCAGTTGAAAATACTCAATCTTTTTTGGTGGGACTAGGGAAGAGGGAGCAGGGGAAAAGCAAAAATAAAAGGTTCTGAAACCTGTGTTTCCAAAGATACGGCTGGTTAAATATGGACTTTCACAAAGGACATCACAATGGCTAATAAATAGGTTTCACAGATAAAAACTGACAATGAGTTATAATATTTATCTATTAAATTAGCAAAGTTGAAAAAGTAGTGATGCTATTCAGTAAGGGTAAGTATATGGTAAACTTGCATACACAGATGTTAGAAGTATAAATTATTATTATTACCCTTTTGTCAACACAATAAATTAGAAATACCTGACAAATTGTAAAATATGCATACCATTTAAACCAACAATACTATTTCTAGGATGTGACCTTGCAGATATGCTTAATGAAGTGTACAAAAAAGCTATGTTACAGGGTTTACATTGCAGCCTTGTTTATAATATGAAAATAAAATGGATACAACTAAAGTGTGTATCAACAGGAGATTTTTAAACTAAATTATGTACATCCATATGATGGAAAACTATTAAAATATGGTAGATCTATAAGTACTGACACAGAAACATATATATAAAATATATTTAATGAAGAAAATATACATTAGAATATTGTGCACAGTGCTATCCCACTCATTAAAAATAATGATGTGTGTTTGGGAATAAATAAATTTCTAACAGTGATTATCTCTAGAGAGTATGACTACAGGGGATTCTAGTTTCATAATAAATTATTTTCATTTTACATTACTTTCTTTGTACCATTTCACATTTCATGTTTACAATGTGGAACACAAATATAGATATTTATGTTTAAAATTTGGGAGATATAATACTTCTTTTCCTCAAAACTGAAAATAAAACACTAAAAAAAAAAAAGTTTCTGTAGTTTCAGAAAAAAGTTACTCTGAAGAGTACCAAATATTACTGAGTTGTTTAACAGTTTACAGAATTTTTTTAGTTGCAAGAGACTAGAAATTCTGACTGATATTATTCACAAGAGAGTCAATAGCCATTATTGAAACTATAATAATTAACTGTCAATTATTATAATTAGTTCTAATTTGAAATGAATGTAGTTCATTATATTCTATTTTGCTATTATTCAGAAAGTTTGTGTAATTATGTGTCTGCTCAACATAATTTTCCATCATGGCGGTGCATTTATCTACTTGGAGGTTGAGATTTCTTAATAGCAAGGGAAGAAAGCTTACACTGTCTATCTTTTTTTTTTTTTTTCTTTTTTTGGCCACACTGCACAGCAGGTGGGATCTTAGTTCCCCGACCAGGAATCGAACCCGTGCTCCCTGCAGGAAGCACAGAGTCTTGACTGCTGGACTGTCAGGGAAGTCCCTTACAATGTCTAAAAAAAATCAGTAGGAAATCTGTTAAGAAAAATAAAAGTAATTTGCTGCAATATTTGGAATAGATGTAGCTACATTTCCACACTGGCTTTCATGTTCTTCATTTCAAATTGCTACAATTTGTTATTTTCATACCAAAAGAGATTTTTAAGAAAGATGAGAACATAAAACTCTATTCCTCATTTCCCATAATTAGAGTCAGGAATTCTATGAAGTAGCCATCATAATAAATACCCATAACTCACAGTTAAATAAGTTTAAATCTTCACAAATATCTGATGGAAAAATTCTTAGATATCCTGCATGCCAAAGCATCATTTTCCCTTAGGCTATGTAAATTAAACTGTATTTTTGACTAGCAGCAATGAGATAGAAAATATTAGTTATACAAAGACTGAAAGTTAACAGTACATCAAGTAAATAAACTTCTTTATTTTTTTAGAAAAACAGAGAATTGTCAACGTGAATATTACTCATGAGAGAAAGAGGGAGAAGGAAAAAGGAGGTGAGCAGAAAAGGAAAGGGACCAACAGAGAGATAGGTAGAGTTAATAACCTTGAGGCACTTAGCTGTCAGCAGATGTTAGCTATTATTATACGCAAATTACACTGTATAGTAAGTTGATAGGTGAGAGTAAGTTTTTTGTAGGAATATAAGCAATAACTTCAGAGTGAAGGGATATAAATATCATTAAGGTCATGAAAGAAACTAAGGCGACTCATGTAAACTACAGGAAATTGAAGTGATAAGGAGTGTCATGATAAAGCCAGATCTCCTCACCATACTATTAATAAAAGTCAGAATTTATATTTTGTGCCCAATTGCTTATAACAAGTCCTTAAGAGCAAAGACACATAAAGACACAGAATACAATAATTATATTGCTTCTCAATTCAGATTCCATTATCAAAGGGACAATATCTGTATAATAAGTATTAGAAATAGTGATGAATAATAGGTAAACATGTAATTGTAGTATATTTTAAAAATATATAAATTTGTTATATACATCTTCATATAAAAATGATTTATATGCAGATATTCCTCATGTCCTTTTTAGATAATATTATATAAAAATTAATATAAGTCCAGTTAGATTAACTATGTAGTAAATTTCAAACTCTATTTCTCCATATCCCATTTGTAAATTAAAAGATGGGTTCTTATAAAACCCTTGGGAAGCCAGGATTGGAACAAAGTGTACTTCATAGGTTGGGGCTCCATTTATACACTGATTTCTGTCAGAAAAAGGTCACTACCATTTCTTCCAGCACAGGCAGTGTTATATAAGTAGGATGTGTGTAAACCAAAAACAAACACAAAAAAATCTTGGAGGTGATAAGAAGCATAAAAATGACAGTTGTCAATACTGTTATTGCTTAAGTATTGCAGAAACCCATTTGCTCTAATTAGCCCTAAGAATCCTCAAAAGGAGAATGTGAACAACCAATAAAAGTGATTTATTGGTAATAGATTCTGAAAATTTCTTTTACTGATAGATTCACATCAAAATATTACTTGATTTGTCCTGCTGACAATACTTATTGGGTATTTCTTTCACACACACATACACTACCCACTTCACATGATCACAAAGCAAAGCCAAAAGACAAACAAAACAAAAACTAAAAGGAATTTTTAGTATTTTAAAACTTCAAATCATCATTTCAACATGCAAATTATAGCCAGATCTATCAAGCACATTTTTTAAGTTTATAAAGAGCATGCTAAGAGATGTCCATCTTTTGGATCAACTATTATCTACAGCTACCAAGGAGTTTATTTATACAGGAATCTATTTTTTATGACAAATTCAACTTTCTATTTTCTCATCTTTTAAAGACAAAAATATGCACAAACATCAGAATACTAAGGAGAGTTGGCAAACATTTTTTCCTAATTAGTACGTTTTCTTTTAACTTTATTGAAACAATCACCCTGTAGCTTCTTAGTCTTATGTATCCAGGTGGCAGGTTTCAAGATGCCCATATATAGCAGAGATTCCCCATTTGGGCAAGTATAGCTTTTGTTTGTTTGTTTTCTTAACAAAGAGCAAAAGGGGGTAAGCTCTCTGTTTTGTGGGAAACTGTCTTTGTTCCTTTGGCCCCCCTCATCCTCTCAATCCTTCTTTGGCTTGACAACACTCTAGCAATAAATCAGTATTGGCAAAACAAAACAAAACAAAAAACCCAAAAAAACCCTGCTTAATTATAATTAGGAAGAGGCTTACATAAGTGATGTTTCTGACTGCTGTTGTCATGAAGTTTCTAAACACATTCAAACTTGCCTCTCACCATTGCCTAAGCAATGAAACAATTTCAGAGAATGACTTACCCTCCCTTAATATAGTCAAGGAATGAAACTTCTGTTTTTACCGAGAAAGAAAGTAACGTGACCTGAAAAAAGAAAAAAACAAGGCAGAATTACCTGCTGGTACTAATTGCATCCCTAAATGGACTTTTTTTCTGTTAGAGAGAAAATAATGTTTCCTAGCATTTTGAACATCAATAAAGATATTATTCTTTATTAAAATTTACTAGGACTGATTTTTCTTACATTTAAAATTATCAGAAGAAAAGGGGCCAAAAAATTAAATGACTCCTTTCTATGACCAGTTTACTTCCTTTGAAGAACAACGTGCAAATTATCTACAAGGACACTGTGTTACTTCTCATTTTAGATATAAAGGAAAGATGAAAGGAAGCTAGAAAATGGTTAAAACTAAAAAATCAAAATCAGTGAACTAAACCATATAAAAAGAAAGGGGTGTTTTTGTCAGAGACCTGTAATGAGGCCATCTAATATCTTAAATGTCTTGCTTTATAAAAATCTTTTAAAAGAAAACTTGGAGGGAACTTATATTTGCTTCTCCCAAGGACAGTTAATCATAGGATAAAATTTTCAGTATATTTTTTATCAAAATAGGATGCTTTTGATTTTTCACAATTTTAACTTACTTTCATCTTTGCACCTTCCTGTACTGATTTAGTCCAGCATTTCCACAGAGTTGTCAATTTTAATGAACTATAAACAAATACTTTCACATCTTATAAAACAAGTCTTAAGTATAGCCTATAAAGAGTATAATATTTCTTATTACAACTTACACTTTTTCAGGTCTACTTGATTTTCTCTAGTGTGATTTCATTGAATGAAGAATTCATAATAAAATTTCACCTTCTCTCAGAGGCCATTCTACCCCTAGGACAACTTGCAGGAAGCTGGGTCGCTACCTCCTATAAGGTGTTCTCCATTACAATTCCCATAGGAAGTTAATTTTTTATTATATACATTCACATTAAAACCCTAAGTGAAACAGTGCAGTGTTTAGTAGCTTTTATTCAATACAAAATGTTATATATATTTTTTATTCATTTATTTGAATCCTTAATGAATAACATAAAATTTGACTTACTGTTCCTGAGTTAGTATATTTCTTCTTTTTTCCTTTCTTTTTGGGATTTATCACCTTAAAGAGCAGATAAAACAATTACAATGTCAGGTTTTATACTGAAATATTTTTAAAAATGTGTAGTCCAACCTGGTGCCTTTCACTTCTTATGTATTTATTCACTTACAAATGCCTTTAGTATGACTCCTAGCTAGTCTATCAGCCAAAACTTCTCTGCAAAAGTTACTAGTGATCATCTTCTTTAAAAAATATATTTTCAGTAATATCCTTCTCATTAACTTATGCATTGATTACCCTACCCATTTACATCTTCTTGATGTGAGAGAGATTTTTAATATTCAAGGTCCCAAATAATAGTGATTGCTTTGTAGAAAAACTATGGGTTTCTCTAATAAATAAAATATATCCAAGAGACATAATACTTTTTATTTGATTAAATGCACTAACATGACAAGTCACCCAAATATGTGAATATTTATGGGCTCTACTTATTGCTTTATAATGGTAATAATTTCCATCAGGCACATAATAATGTGTAAAAGTTTGGAGTCCTTGTGGGAGTCCTGGTGGGAGTCACACCAGTTCACAAACCTAGAAATAGGCTGACTAACTGAGGACCCAACTGTACACCCTGAAAAGGAACCATGGCCCAGGACCACCCTACTGAACAAAAGTACTGGAGCCAGTCTCATCCACCCAGCACTGGACATAATCCACACTCACCTGAGCCCCTAGTAACAAGCACACTGATTACAGATCCCACTGTAGACCTAGCAACAGCCTTAAAACTAGCTCCAAACCAGCACAACTGCAATTCTGAAGGTAGTCCCATAAGCCTGGGGAACCACCAGGAGAAGGTCTTTACCTGCCAAAATGAATCTGTAAAGCAGTAGGAGGCGTTTATTTATTTACTTATTTGTTTTCATTTTAGGATTTTATTTAATTTTAAGTTGGGTCTTAAATGTTATTATCCATGGGTTTTTCATCATCCCATTTAATTCTGCCTGGCTGAGAATCATACCCTACAAGGTAATGAAGCTAAGAAACCATCCATAGGGACCACCTCCTCTTTGTCTCATCTTCTTATCGGTAGTTATAAAGACTCTTTAGAAGAATATAAAAGTAACTTGTGTGTTTTCTTTTTTGCACACAGCCTTTAAAAGAATAAATGTAGAAAAAGATTTTAGCCATTACTGGAGTCAAAAACAGCAAGAACCCAAGCCTGATTACATCCCAGCTCCCACAGTTGCTAACTGTTTCCGTTCCTTAGATGCTCCTGCTGCTTGGGTTGTTTCTGGTTTTGTTTTTAACATTTCGTTTTGTTTTATTTTATAATTTTTTTCAATTTTGTCTTTTTTATTTTTTAAATTTATTTTTTATTGAAGTATAGTTGATTTACAATGTTATGCTGATCTCTGCTGAACAGCAAAGTGACTCAGTTTTACATATATATACATTCTTTGTTTAATATTCTTCTCCATTATGGTTTATCTCAGGAGATTGGATATAGTTCCCTGTGCTATATGTGCTCTAAATGTAATAGTTTGCATCTACGAACCCCAAATTCCCAGTCCATCCCTCTCCCCGCCCCCTTGGCAACCACAAGTCTGATCTCTATGTCTGTGAGTCTGTTTCTGTTTTGTAGAAATGTTCATTTGTGACATATTTTAGATTCTACATATAAGTGATATCATATAGTATTTGTCTTTCTCTTTCTAGTATGATAATCTCTAAGTTGCATCCATGTTGCTGCAAATGGCATTATTTTGTTCTTTTTTATGATTGAGTAGTATTCCGTTGTATATATGTACCACATCTTCTTTATCCATTCATCTGTCAATGGACATTTAGGTTGTTTCCATGTTTTGGCTGTTGTGAATAGTGCTGCTATGAATATAGGGGTGCATGTATCTTTTTGAATTATAGTTTTGTCTGGGTATACATCCAGGAGTGGGATTGCTGGATCATATGGTAATTCTATTTTTAGTTTTCTGAGGAACCTCCGTACTGTTTTCCATAGTGGCTGCACCAACTTACATTGCCACCAACAGTGTAGGAGGGTTCCCTTTTCTCCACACCCTCTCCAACATTTGTTCTTTGTAGATTTTTTTAATGATAGCCATTTTGACTGGTATGAGGTGATGCCTCATTGTAGTTTTGATTTGCATTTCTCTAATAATTAGTGATTTTGAGCATCTTTTCATGTGCTTTTTGGCCATCTGTATGTCTTCTTTGGATAAATGTCTATTAAGGTCTTCTGCCCATTTTTTGATTCGGTTGTTTGTTTTTTGTTGTTGTTGAGTTGTGTGAGCTGTTTGTATATTTTGGAGATTAAGCCCTTGTTGGTTGCATCATTTGCAAATATTTTTCTCCCCTTCCATAGGTTGTCTTTTTGCTTATTTTATGGCTTCCTTTGCTATGCAAAAGCTTGTAAATTTGATTAGGTACCATTTGTTTATTTTTGTTTTTATTTCTATTGCCTTGGGAGACCAACCTAAGAAAACATTGGTATGATTTATGTCAGAGAATGTTTTGCCTGTGCTCTCATCTAGGAGTTTTATGGTGTCATATCTTACGTTTAAGTCATTAAGCCATTTTGAGTTTATTTTTGTGCATGGTGTGAGGGTGTGGTCTAACTTCATTGATTTACATGCAGCTGTCCAACTTTCACAGCACCACTTCCTGAAGAGACTGTCTGTTTCCTATTTTATATTCTTGCCTCCTTTGTCAAAGATTAATTTACCATAGGTGTGTAGATTTATTTCTGGGCTCTCTATTCTGTTCCATTGATCTGTATGTCTGTTTTTGTACCAATACCACTTTATTTATTGTAGCTTTGTAGTACTGTCTGAAGTCTGGAAGAGTTATACCTCCTGCTTTGTTTTTTTTTCCTCAGGGTTGGCAATTCTGGGTCTTTTATGGTTCCATATAAATTTGTGGATTATTTGTTCTAGTTCTGTGAAAATGTCATGGGTGATTTGATAGGGATTGCATTAAATCTGTAGATTGCTTTGGGTAGTATTGCCATTTTAACAATACCAATTCTTCCAATCCAAGAGCATGTGATATATTTCCATGTCTTTGAATCCTCTTTAATTTCCTTTATTAATGTTTTAGAGTGTTTTATAGTTCTCAGCATGTAAGTCTTTCACCTCCTTGGTCAGGTTTATTCCTAGGCATTTTATTTTTTTTGGTGCAATTTTGAAAGGTATTGTTTTGTTTTACATTCCCTTTCTGATATTTCATTGTTAGTGTAAAGAAATGAAACCAATTTCTGACTGTTAATCTTGTATCCTGCTACTTTGCTATATTCATTTATTAGATCTAGTAGTTTTTGCGTGGAGTCCTTAGGGTTTTCTATATATAGTATCATGCCATCTGCATATAGTGACAATTTTACCTCTTCCCTTCCAATTTGGATACGTTTCTTTTTCTTGTCTGATTCCTGTGGCTGGACTTCCAATTCTACGTTGAATACACGTGGTGAGAGTGGGAATCCTTGTCTTGTTCCAGATTTTAGTGGGAAGGCTTTTACCATTGAGTATTTCACCATTTAGTACTCACTGTTGAGTATTATATTGGCTGTGGGTCCGTCATAAATGGCTTTTATTATGTTGAGATATATTCCTTCCATTCCCACTTTGGTAAGAGTATTTTTTATCATGAATGGATGTTGAATTTTGTCAAATGCTTTTTCTGCATCTGTTGAGATGATCATGTAGTTTTTGACTTTCTTTGTTAATGTGGTGTATTGCATTGATTGATTTGTGTATGTTGAGCCATCCTTGTGAGCTTGGAATGAATACCACTTGGTCATGGTGTATGATATTTTTATGTGCTGTTGGATTCAGTTTGCTAATATTTTATTGAGAATTTTTGCATCTATATTCACCAAAGATATTGGCCTGTAATTTTCTTTGTTGGTGGTATCTTTGTCTGGTTTTGGTACAGGGTGATGGTGGCTTCATAGATGTCATTGGGAGTGTTCCCTCCTCTTCAATCTTTTGGAAGAGTTTGAGAAAAATAGGTATAAGTTCTTCTTTGTATGTTTGGTAGAATTCACCTGTGAAGCCATCTGGTCCTTTTGTTTGTAGGGAGATTTTTTTTTTTTTTTTTAACTACAGATTTTATTTCACTTCTAGTGATCAGTCTGTTCAATTATCTCTTTCTTCTTGATTCCATTTTGGTGGGCTGTATGTGTCTAGAAAGTTGTCCATTTCTTCTAGGTTGTCAAATTTGTTGGTATATAATTGTTCACGGTACGTTTTCATGTTGTTTCTGTATTTCTGTGGTATAAGTTGAGATTTCTCCTTTTTCATTTCTTATTTTGTTTTTTTGGGTTCTCTTTCTTTTCTTTTTGGTGAGCCTGGCCAGAGGTATGTCAACTTTGTTTATCCTTTCAAAGAACCAGCTCTTGGTTTTATTAATTTTTTTTTTACTGTTTTTATAATCTCTATTTTATTTATTTTCTCCCTGATCTTTATTATTTCCTTCCTTCTACTGACTTTAGGTTTTGTTGGTTCTTCTCTTTATAATTATTTTAAGTGGTAGGTTAGGTTGTTTATTTGAGATTTTTCTTGCTTTTTGAGGAAGGCCTGTATTGCTATGAACTTCCCTCTAAGAACTGCTTTTGCTGCATCACACAGATTTTGTATGGTTGTGTTTTCATTGTCATTTGTCTCAAGGTATTTGTTAATTTCCTTTTTGATTTCCTCTTTGACCCATTGGTTTTTTAGTAGCATGTTGTTTAGTCTCCATGTAATCATTTTTTCTCAATTCTTTTCCTGTGGTTGATTTCTAGTTTCATGCTGTTGTAGTCAGAGAAGATGTTTGAAATAATTTCTGTACTCTTAAATTTGTTGAGGTTAGTTTTGTGCCCTAGTATGTGGTCAATCCTAGAAAATGTTTGATATGCACTTGAAAATAATGTGTATTCTGTTTTTTTTTTTTTTTTTGATGTAATATCCTGAAAATATCATTTAAGTCTAACTGGTCTATTGTATAATTTAGGATCTCTATTGCCTTATTGATTTTCTGTCTAGAAGATCTGTCCATTGATGTGAGTGGGGTGTTAAAGTCTCCTACTGTTAATGTATTCCCATCAATTTCTCCCTTTATGTCTGTTAGTATTTATTTTATGTATTTGGGTGCTTTTATATTAGGTGCATATATGTTGATGAGTGTGAAATCCTCTCTTGTATTTATCTTTTTTTCATTATATCATGTCCTTCTTTATCACCTTTGCTTTAAAGTCTATTTTGTCTGATATGAGTATTGCAACACCCTCTTTCTTTTCATTTCCCTTTGCATGAAATATCTTTTCCATCCCTTTGCTTTCAATCTATGTGTGTCCTTTGCCCTAAGGGGGGGGGGTTTCTTTCTCTTGTAGGCAGCATATTGTAAGCTCTTGTTTTTTATCCAGGCTACCACTCTATGCTTTTTTTTTTTTTTTTTTTTAGTGATTTTTTTTGTTGTTGTTGTTGTTAAATTTTTATTTATTTATTTATTTTTGGCTGTGTTGGGTCTTCGTTTCTGTGCGAGGGCTTTCTCCAGTTGCGGCGAGCGGGGGCCACTCTTCATTGCCATGCACAGGCCTTTCACTGTCACGGCCTCTCTTGTTGCAGAGCACAGGCTCCAGACGCGCAGGCTCAGTAATTGTGGCTCACGGGCCTAGTTGCTCCGCGGCATGTGGGATCTTCCCACACCAGGGCTCGAACCCGTGTCCCCTGCGTTGGCAGGCAGATTCTCAACCACTGCGCCACCAGGGAAGCCCTATGCTTTTTGACTGGAGCATTCTGTCCCTTGACATTTAAGGTAATTATTGATACATATGTATTTATTGCCATATTAGACCTTGTTTTCCAGTTGATTCTTTGTTTCTTCTTTGTTCCTTTCTTTTTGTTTTTCTTTTGTGGTTTGATCATTTCCTTTTATTTTATGCTTGCATTCTCATCTTTTTGGTTTTTGTGAATCTCGTATGTTTTTGATTTGTGGTTGACCTGTTTTTCAAGTACGTTAACCTCTTCCTATATCTGCTTGCTTTAGACTGATAGTCATATCTATGGAAACACATTCTAAAAAAAAAAAAAAAAAAGAATCTGCATTTTCTTACTCTCCTTCCCCACATTTTATGATTTTGATGTCCTTTTTTACATCTTCATGTTTATCCTTTTGCTGTTCCTTGTGTTTATCATCACTTTCACAAATAGGTTTTTTTTTTTTTTATATTTTTGATCTGCGTACTGGCTAATTTAAGTGATTTACTTTCAAATTATGATTTCCTCCTTCCTATATCTTCTTGCTCTTTTTCTGTTCAGAAAAGATATTTCAATATTTCTTTTAGGATAGGTTTAGTATTGTTGTATTCTTTTAGTTTTTCCTTGTCTGAGAAATTCTTTATTTCTCCTCTTATTATAAATGATAATCTTGCTGGGTAGAATATTCTAGGTTGCAGATTTTTCCCTTTCAAGACTTTGAATATATTTTGCCACTCCCTTCTAGCCTGCAGTGTTTCTGTAGAGAAATCAGCTGACAGCCTTATGGTGGTTCCCTTGTAAAGAACTCTTTGTTTTTCTTTTGATCCTTTAGAATCCTCTCTTTATCTTTAACTTTTGTCATTTTTATTACAATATGTCTTGATGTAGGTCTGTTTGGATTCATCTTGTTTGGGACCCTCTGTGCTTCCTGTAACTGGATATCTGTTTCCTTCTTTAGGTTTGGGAAGTTTTCAGCCATGATTTCTTCAAATACATTTTCAATCCCCTTTTCTCTATCTTCTCCTTCTGGAATCCCTATTATGCATAGATTGGTACACTTTATATTATCCCATTGGTCTCTTATATTGCTTTCATTTTTTTTTTTTTTTTGCATTTGACATTCTATCTGCTCTTCTGATTGGTTAATTTCCATTATTCTGTCTTCCAGATCACTTATTCTTTCTTCTGCATTATTCATTCTGCTACTCACTGTCTTTAGCTCAGCTTTCATCGCAGCAACTTAATTTTCTAAATTTTCTTGGCTCCTCCTTATAGTTTCTAGTCCTTTTTACAGTAATCTGCATTTTTGTCCATAGCCTTTCTTAATTCCTTCAGTATTTTCATTACCTCCTTTTTGAACTTGGTGTCTATTAGACTGAAGAGATCTGTTTCATTGTTTGTTCCTTCAGGGGAATTCTCTTGGGCTTTTAATGGGAGTGGTTCCTCTGCTTCTTCATTTTGCTTATATTTCTCTTTCTCTGTGAGTTTAAGGGAAACAGCTATCTACTGTAGTATTGGAGGGCTATTTATATACAGGAGCCTCCCTGCATAGCTTGTATGGGTTTAATATTTTTTTGTTATGAGGGCTGTTTTTGGTTTGGATGCTTGCCATCTCTTTCCTCAGTGTGCGCTGGCCATTTTCCCCTTGATAAGGGGTGTGCAGGCACGTGGCTCATGTAGGCTCCCAGGAAGGTGGAGGCAGAGGTTGGCTCTGGGTTGTGGGACCCTTGGCAGCCATGGTGGGTCATGCACCTTCCCAGGGAATCTGGGGCAGCAGTTGGTGCCCAGTCACAGGACCCTCTGTGGCAGTGGTGGGCTGTACATGCTCCCAGGAAAGCAGAAGCAGTGGTTGGCTCCCTGTTACAGGACCCTTGGCAGTGGTCTGCACCTGCCTCTGGAGTCCGAGATGGCAGTGGAGGCTTGTACCTACCCCTGCAGCTCATGTACGTGGTGCCCTGCCACCTGAGAGTGTGTGTGGAGAAAGAAGCTCCTATGGCAGGCCCACCCCTCTCCTTGCATGACCCCCAACAATAGCACCCTCCCTCTCTGGTGGGCCCAGGCCTCCTCTCACACCACACTCTATCCCCCTCAGGCTGTCTCCATGCAGCCAACCCCAGTCTTCTCCCCCGGGTCTGACCACCAAAGCCCAAGCCTCAGCACACAGCCCCCACCTGCCCCAGCAATGAGTGTTTCAGGCTGGGGAGTGCTGGGTGGGTGGCACTGACCATGTGTGCAGGTCTCTTTGCACTTTGCCCTCTGTAAACCGGTTGTTGTGCTCTCCTCTGAGGCTCCAAGGCTCTCCCTCTGTCCCTGCTGATCTCCTTGCCAGTAAGGGGACTTCCCAGTGTGTGGAAAACTTTACCCTTTCACAGATCCTTCCCAGGAGCACAGGTTCTGCCCTGATTCCTTTCTCTCTCTCTCTCTTTTTTTTTTTTTTCTCTTTTTTCTTTTGCCTTATCCAGAGATTTTCTTGCCTTTTTGGAAGTCTGAGGTCTTCTGCCAGAATTCAGTAGATGTTCTATGAGAATTGCTCCACATGTAGATGTATTTTTGATGTACTTTGTGAGAGAATGTAAGCTCCATGTCCTACTCCTCCACCTTCTTGATCTGATCTCAAGTAGGAAGTTTTTTAAAGCTCCGGCATATTGCTGGGGATCTAGAAGACCAAATGCTTACACAGGACTGTATGCATGGCCAGGGAAGACCTTGAGGAAGCCCTAATCCTTCAACTCTGGCTGACTTTGAGTATCT
The DNA here is from genome assembly GCF_965194805.1 of Balaenoptera borealis. Classification (NCBI taxonomy): domain Eukaryota; kingdom Metazoa; phylum Chordata; class Mammalia; order Artiodactyla; family Balaenopteridae; genus Balaenoptera; species Balaenoptera borealis. The sequence goes on from NC_138870.1 coordinate 31,422,107, forward strand.
GTTTAAACAGCAAGTAAAATCCAAGGCAGAATTTTATACTTGGAGCATATAAGAAGTGCACCAACATACACAAATCTCTGTCAAATCATGTGTTGACCACTAGCTAACCAGGCACAGACTGAAATGACCCACACAGCAAAGAAGAAAGACTTTACAGAATTACTCCAGGAAAGTAACTAAACAAACAAACAGCAACAACAACAAATCCCGGAAAAGCAGGGGATCTGATCTCCAGTGTTACTATATTATATTTTTTAAAACTTTCCAACATTCAACAACAACCAAAAATACAGGACATGCATAGAAACAAGAAAGTATGACCCATATATAGGAAAAAAGCAATCAATAGAAACTGCCCCTGGGAACTTGTAGATATGGGATTTATTTAATAAATTCTTTAAATCAGCTACTATAAATATGTTTAAAAAACTAAAGAAGCTATATATAAAGAAATAAAGTATGAAACAATGTCTCACCAAATAGAAAAATCAATAAGTAGGTCAAAATTATTAAAAAGAACCAAATAGAAATTCTCAACTTAAAAAGCACAGTAACAAATGAAAAATTTGCTAGAGGAGCTAAATAGAACATTTGAGCTGGCAGAAGAAATAATGAGTGATCTTGAAGATGGGTCAGTTGAGATTTTCTAGTTTAAGAAAGAAAAAGAAAAAATATGAATCTGTGAGATATGATCAAGCATAACAACATATATATATATATATATATATATATATATATATATATATATATATATATATATATATATATATATATATATATATATATACTGGGAGTATCAAAAGGAGAAGGGAGAGTGAAAGGGGAAGAAAGAATATTTGAAGGAATAATGGTTGAAAATTTCCATGGTTGCCTCAACAAAACTGAATCCCTTACATGTGTGCAGAAAATGAAGTTTCAATGTATTGGACCAAGAGCTAGCTGTTCATCGAAATTCTAAATCTACTTAGACATAACACAGAATGTTCCTCTAGATTTTCTTCAGACTGATCTCTTCTACTGATAATATGAATAATAAGAACACATTTTTATTTGAAGTTGTGGCACAAATATCCATGCAGGTATTTAATAAGGAATAATTGTTACTAAGCTTCTTTGTCATAACATCAGATGTGACACCAATCTCGTTAAGCAAGCTTTGTCAGATAAGAGAGATCCAAAGAGAAGAAGACATTTTAAAGCTAAGGAAACTCAAAATAATTGATCTCTGGAGCATTATGTGACTGTCAGTAAATGAGTTCTAAGTACAAGGAGGACTAGTATGCATGTGTTGTTTCTCCTCAGCCTTGAGGGTTTGGAGAAAAAACAGGCATCCATATAAGTCAACCTGTCTTATATTACTTCTACTGTCTATTTAGAGCATTAATATTCTGTCCCCGAAAGACCCAGACAGAAAAATTGATCCATTACTCCAACTTTGTCTTTGCCTGGGTAGCTTTCTTGGGATAAGTTTGCTGCACCCCTCTCTAGATATCTCGTAGTCAACTAGGTATATATAGCACCTATCAAGATAATCTAAATGCATTTTGCGTGTTTGTCTCTCCCATTAGACAGTGAAATTTTCATTCATTGCTGCATCCTTGGGGCCTAATATAGAGTGTGGAATATAGAAGTCATGTCATAAATATTTTATTCATAAACTAATAAATGCATGGAATACAACTGCTTTAGCCTAGTAAAAAGGTGATAGGAGAACGAGATTCCTCCACTCTTAACTTAAAGGAGGTCAATTTTAGTGTCAAATAGTGTCAGTCTGGCAGGAAACAGTTATCATTATTGACTAAGTACTGAGATATTCTCCTTTGTTAATGATGTATATTAAATTTAAAAAAATCACAGAGGGAACTTCCTGGCGGTCCAGTGGTTAAGAGTTCACCTTCCAATGCAAGGGGTGCGGGTTTGATCCCTGGTTGGGGACATAAGATCTTACATGCCTCAGGGTCAAAAATCCAAAACATAAAACAGAAGCAATATTGTAACAAATTCAGTAAAGATTTTAAAAATGGTCCACATCAAAAAAGTCTTTAAAAAAAATCACAGAGAATGTACAGATAACAAAGCTCAAGGATTAACAGTGCTAGAACATACCTTATGCTCAACACGTATCTGGCAGTTAACTGGCAAGATAGGTTTAAGGCAGAAATAACTAGTGTGTTTGCTTTAATAACTTGGATTTCTTTAATGACTGAATCATACTTTCTCATTTCCTTCAGTCTTCATCTAAATAACAGTTAAGATGCTCAAACATACTAAGCAAAAAAACGACTTGTTATATAACACCATGCCGACACAGCACATTTTTCTATTTTTATTAAAAAAGGATTGAGGAAGAGCTTAGGAAGGCAAAATATAAAGGCTGAAGCTCAAGGAAGAATAAACTTGTATCTATATTGAATGTTTTTAAAATAAGAAAACGTTTCATAAGCAAGAATTTTTAAATCACTTAAAGTAGATTCGAAAGACCACATGATTTGAAGAGAAATACTATTATTTAATCTCAAAAACCAATCTGCTCAATAAGTTTAAAGATTCTTACACATATTGGTAACCTTTGGCAATTATCTTTTGTAAAAACCTATTCCTTAAAAGAATAAATATACTTATTCCAGAGAAAATAATAAAATAAAACTCCTCTTACCTCATATATATTGAACTGTGATTGCCCTCTAGAAAGTTCCCTATAGCTTGTTGTAAATTCTCCAATGAAATCATGACTAAAATTAAGGGGAAAAATATACATAGTATTAGTTTTCATACAATTGTTAATTATGTTTTAAAGCTTTAAAAATATAGTTTAATCATGAAAAATGCTTGATATTATTATGAACATAACTTAACATGATAATTTAAAACACACTGATACATAATTTGATTGTTCTTTAATTGTTATGTATACCCAAGATTACATTTTGTTAGTATTCAAAAAATATTTAATTTATCCCACCAATGCTAATATTTCAAATAGGTATATTAGGTTTAATAACTCATATCTCAAAAGCATTTCATCATCTATGCTATCCAAATGATTAACTATTAATTAGGATGAAAGTTTAAGACACTCAAAAATTTATTATTATCCATATCGATAGTCACAAATATAATATACAAAATCTTCAAACTTTTCTATGACCAGGATGTAATAGGACACTATTTTTAAAAGGGACACTATTTTTAAACATTAACATAGAGAATATTCACCAAGCCTTATACTAATAATTTTAAAGTACATTGTTAATACCAAACATGGTTATTCTAAACTTCTTTACATTAAAGCAATCATCACTGCCTTCTCAGAAAGCAGAACTTCTACAGGTGCCTTCTTAGTTTAGGTGTGGAAGGGTAAGGATTGAGAAAGCATATGTTAATTCTCACTATAAAATCCTTACCAATGTGATTACTGAGGCTGGCTTATGCAACTGTAAAACAGATGTTATGCATTCACCAGTTTAGAAGGGACTTGTATTCTACTACTCTGCACTAATTTAATGGTCAGCACTAGGTTGAACACACACTGCTGAGAAATAAACATAAAATGCTGGTATTTGGTGCAGTGGTGAAATGTAATGCATCAGAGGAAGAAGATAAAGACTGTGGGAGCTGAAGTAATAAAACAAACATAGGGGGTGTTGTCACTGCTATTTGTATCATAAGAGTTTAAGCTTGGCCCACTTGCTTGCAAATGTGAGGTGTTTATTACCATAAAAATGGATATTTTCCCCAAACTCCAGGCAGGTTTATGCTTAACTGTGATTCACTAAAATCCATAAACCTTCCATAGACCTGATGACCAGTAACAAGCTACAAGCAAATTGTGGCTAGCCAATAAATACTGATTGCTAAAGCTGGAATTTCAAAGAAAAACTTGCTGCTATTAATTTAAGAAGCGTTTTTGCAATAAAAAAATATATTTTTAAAATTAAGACAAAACTCAGATATCCAGCCTTCCAGTTCTCCCTTATTTTAAGATCTTGTACATTTATGACAATAATCTATACAGGGCATTCCTCTTTACCCCAGTATCACCTTGACCTCTTTTAGATTTAACTTTCAAAAGCAGATCTACACACATGAAAATGATAAAAGGAAAGAGCATTGAAGACTGTAACCAAATATATTTGCATTTTTGCACTTGTGAATCCAAACCCCAGTATTCACTCTTTCAATTTACACAGGGAAAATTACAAAACAGTACTTTTGTGCTACACATTTCTTATAAATAAAATAATTCTCTTTGACTTTTAGAAGTTCAAGCTTATAACTGTGATATCTTTCACAGAAATCTTAAAAATTCTGAGTTATGGAAATTCTGCTTAGAACCTATCCTCTTCCATTGTTATGCGTGTTTTATATAACTTAAGTAATAGTCACCGAGAAAATGTTCTATTAAAGCACTTCAAACACAACACTTTGATATTGGTAAGTGTGGACAAGGTTTGTATAACCAGAGCTCACCACACTTGTGGTAGGAACCTAATATTGAAGGCTTAGAAAATGGCTGGATCATTTACGCCCTCATGGTAGTTTTCTGACTGTGTAAATTCTGTTTGGTTTCATTGTTTAAATTCAATGTTTAGGCCTCCTGCCACTCAATACTAATCAAGAACTTGGTTGAGAGAAGCAATAGTTACTGGTTTCCATTACTCAATTGAGATTAATTATGCAATTACTCAACCACATCTCAAGAACATGTAATACATCCATCTGGATAAAGTCTGTCCAACACAGTGGCAAATCTGGACCCAAGTGCAATGGTCAGGTTTCCTCAACTGCACACTGACATGCCATGCTGAAGTCATGGTGAAACTTTCTAAGAAGCAGTTTTTGAACATTTAGTTCTGTTTTGTTCTTGTTAAATTTGTTACTCTGCAGAGTTGAGTGATTAACAAAGGGGTACAATTCTCTTTGGTCTCAGTGCTAGGAATCTGTGCTGCTCGTGTTTCCTATTCTGAAAAGACCCCGTTTATCATGAAACGGATATTTTTGTCTCTGAAGTTGGTTGTTAAAAGAGCTTAAGCCAAATTTGTGGCACATCTCTAGCAGGATATGTTTTCATCATGTGCTAGGAATCCTCAGCAACCTTTTCGGATATCTTACTCTTATTTTCCCTTTGCTTCAATTTTCTCACACAGTTTAGTTCACTATGTCTAATTATAAGCTTCCTTGGATCTTTTCAGAATAAGACAGAACATAAATAAATGAAAGAATGAATAAAATACTTGTTCCCCCTTCTGAATCTTGTTCAAGATGATTATTTTGCATAAAACACTTAATTTGCATGTCATACAAATGCAATGCCATCCTTGTGCTGTAGAGGAGAAAATGTACTGAGTCACAAATTACATTTCATGCTCCAAGATTTCTGTGACATACAGAAAACACATCATTGCATTTATTCAGATACAGATAAATGGATGATCAAGAAGTGATGATTTGTCATAAGGTCATAAACATAAGTGGCAATAGCAATGAAATAGCCAAGCCTAGACATAAGGTGCTTTGTCTCAAGAATACATCTGAAGAACCTGGGTGGATAAGTGAATAATTCTCAGGTCAATTTTGTCATAGATCTCTTGAAATGCATGGGAATTTTTAGTTTCCCTTGTCAACTGCCGTTCTTCAAATATTATATATTAAATCATAGGTAAGTACTTTAAAGTAAGTATTGAAGGTGGTTTTCACTGATTTATTCTTATAATTATTTTTTTCCCTATCATCAACCATTAGTAGATTCTACTGAGATTAAAAGAAAGAATAGTAATTTAATATTTTTATCTGTTCACAACTGTCAATACTGTAATGTTGAAACAATTCTCACTATACAGAGAAATATGATGAATAGCACTTTGATAATAAATTACAACCAACAATTTCCTTGAGATTCAATAATACTGCTTTGCTATTTCCTGTTAATTTAATTGTAATTAAAATAATTATTCTATGTTATAAGTCTCAAGCTCTCTGACTGCATTTACAAAATAAAGTTTACTGCAGGGTGGTTGATCTGATTTGTGTCCATTTACATCTCTAATTTTTTTCCAAAATTTTTTTATAATTGATATATGTTATTTAAAATCTGAGGAAATAAACCAATATTGAGAGCAAATTGATTAATATTATAGGTAGTAACTTGGCTCTAAAATGCCTTGTTTGAGTAAAGTGATTAAATTTTTGAATAAAATCTGAATATTATAATCATTTCTATGCTCTATTAATAGTGGAAAATGGGTATTATGTATATTCATATTTATATCTGAAACATGTAGGACAGTCCCTACTTAACAAAGTGTCCATCTTCCCCTACTTTTGGCATCTTGTTTCACTTATCTTTTACTCTACTGCTTAGCTATTATCTCCTCTAAGAAATCTTTCCTGCTTTATGCTCTTCCTCTTTGTTTAAAAAAAACCCAATTCTCTCTATCATCATATTTCCTATATTGTATAACAGCTGTTTATATATCTCCCCTCTTAGTTTTTATAACATACTTGAAGGTAAGAAAGATGATAATTTCATCTCAGTATTCTCAGCATCTACTTCAGTGCCTGGTAACCAATGGGAATTTTTGAATGTTGCAAATATACTCAAGTTAATATCATAGTCATGCTGTAATCTTACCTTGCCAGTAATATTAACAGTTTTGCCTCTCATGAATTTTATTTAGCCCAAAAGAATGGCACAAGTGCAAAACATATTAGCCATTGGTACTCTATTTCTTTGAAACAACTCTGAGGGTAATGCTGATAACTGTTATTTTCTCATAGAAATGCACTCACATAATCACACCAAAGACATAGAAAAAAGAGACGAGAATATTGCCTTTGCTTGGCGTTTCCAATGATCTTCCTAAAGATCAACCTGCTTTGGGCAGAATAGATGATGCTTATTTTCCTCTCAGTCATTAAACTAATTTTTGCACGTAGGTACAAATGACAAATACATACTGAATCCATCTCATCCCTCTCTCTATCATCATGTTGTCTTGAGTAAATCAGTCACTTTGAGGTCTTTACATCTTCACATAAAAATTGGAGGCAATGTCTATTTACTGTTTTGAAAATAATCCTAGATAATTCATTTGAATTCTTTCTGTGAAAGGTGTTTAATTCCTTATAAAAGACATTACTAAAATACATTTTTCTGATTAGTAAGTAATATGACTCTAGACACTTATATGTATAGTTTTAAAGAAGCTTTAATCAAAATAACCCTTTGAAGATGTAACAGGCTTATGAATTGACATTTGGGAGTTACACATATACCTGTGGCTTGTACTGGTCTGATGTAAGAATGCTTAATTCATTAAGCATACCTCTTTTTTGGAGTGTGACATGTTTCAGGTGTGCATTAAAGAATGTCTCAAATGAGGATTTGTAAACAAACTGTATATTAAAGATAATTTCTCTAATTGGGATACTGAAAAGATTTCAGCACAAAAATTGGCAGGATCTTTCCTATTTGAAACCAAGTTATTAATTCCATAATTACAAGTAAAATGTACCATGGGATTTGTGATTTCCCATGATCACCACAAAAAGTCTTTATAAGTCCAGATAACAATAGCATATCAGCTGTCCCTGATTTTGCTTTTTTTTTTTTTGCTTTCCTTCTAGTCAAAGCTTTTGACTTTGACCCAACTTTTCAGCATTTAGGAATGTTTTTATTAATGAGATGACACTGGCCCTCACTGATTCTTAAAATTTCAACAAAATCAAGTCTTTTTTTTCTTGTAACTTCCTCAAATCCTGACAGAGAATTTAGTTTACTTTAAAAAGTCAGAAATATTTCTTTAACTATTCCTCAGTTATGAGTTGGTCTATATTTAAATCTACAGAACTATCATGATTCTTAATTAATTGCCCCAGTAAACACAGATTATCAGCACATTCTGACAAAAGTAATATTTTTCTTTGTAATGTCCTGGTTTATTTTTACTGGTAGAAATTATTATATATAAGATATATATGAATGTATTCAATGTAGAAGTTTTCATTTATCTCCAGTTTTGTTGAAATTTGAAGTAATTTCAAAAGGTTTACATTTTCTTTGCTCCGTCTGTAGATTACAACAACACTTCTGAGCCTCCAAGAAGGAAACAGATATCACCCTCAAATATTAACAATTCCCAGGAGGAACAGGCTAATTTTATCAGTCTTATTAACACCTGCTTCTTGATCCATTTCTAATACAGGCAGAAATTTTAAAAGATATAAATACCATATATATATAAAATAAGTCTTCATTTCCTTTTGGGTGTAAATATATATAAAATTTTATATAACCATATATAATGTTACATCTACATAATCATACATTTTAGTAAGTTTATATTTCACTTATTATTACTTAATATTTTGCTTATTAACTTTATTTTCACGTATTTTTTATCTACACAAAGAGTTAGACAAACCACATTTTCTAAGATAAAGACAATATTTTTAATGTGGTTTAGATATAGCAAATGATGTATGCCATAATAAAGGAACTGTTCTTTATGATGATTTATCAGATTGAAACCAAAATTGTATGCTTAAGTACTCCAATTTTTAAAAAAATATATGCTATATACATATTTTTAAAGTGTATTTTATATTATATACATTATTTACAATGTTAGATTATTTAAACTGCATGTGTATCTGTAAATTTTAACTACACATAAAGTCTAACTTCTGAAAGATAATTACCTTCAATTTTTTTCTATTGCCTCTAATAAGTTTAATGCACCAAAATATTGTCAAGCAAAAACTCCTCATTCAAATTCAAATTTGCCTAATCAAATAAAAGTGTGTCATATCTAAAGCCATAATTCTTAATGTAAAATAACTTTTACCTAGCAACAGTTTCACAAATGCAATTTAATTCATTATAAGGCAGGATGGAGTTTCTTTAGCTCTACAGCACCTTTGGATATTTTTCTACAATTATATGAATTAGGAAGTTAACTGAGATAACATCTGAAGTAAAAATCTTCTCCAATTTTATGGATTTTTATTTTTAATTTAATTAATTTATTTATTTTAAAAATATATTTTTTATTTATTTATTTTTGGTTGGGTTGGGTCTGTTGCTGCGTGCAGGCTTTCTCTAGTTGCAGCGAATGGAGGTTACTCTTTGTTGCAGTGCGTGGGCTTCTCATTGCGGTGGCTTCGCTTTTTGCGGAGCACGGGCTCTAGGCACGTGGGCTTCAGTAGTTGCACCACTCAGGCTCAGTAGTTGTGGTGCACAGGCTTAGTTGCTCCGCAGCATGTGAGATCTTCCCAGACCAGGGCTCGAACCCTTGTCCCTTGCATTAGCAGGTGGATTCTTTACCACTGTGCCACCAGGGAAGTCCCCAATTTTGTGGATTTTTAAATACTTATGTTATGCATGTCACATACTTTTCTCTGTAATTTCAAAGTGATTGAATTCTAATCTTTAGCTTGAGCGTTAATCTCTGGAAAGAAATGTCTGTGTGATTCAGTATCCCGTTTCTAAAATATACACTATCAGTCAGTGAATGTTATTTTTTTTCAGACTAATGAGAATTAATAAAAATAATCAGTATTACTATAATAAGCAAAGCAAAACCAAACAAAACAAATGGAACAGAAGCAGTATTAACATTAAATAATAATAAATTTGATGTTGGCCAAAGGATCAAAGTTTTAAAAAAAATGAGATTCCATGCTTTTGTAGCTTCTTAGTCTTTCTTTGTCATTGGTTTATGCCCAAATAAATGCAATTCAAAGTAATCACTTCCTCTCCAGCATATTAATACAGTAAGTCCCCTACATATGAACCTTCAAGTTGCAAACTTTCAAAGATGCAAACGTGAATGAAATTGAAGCTTGCCCTCCATCTCCTATTGCTGAAGATCCCTCAGCTCTATCATCTCCCAACTCTTCTCTCTCCTCCCCTCAGTAACTCTTCTTGCCTGTTCACTTGATGCCAGCCCCTGTATGCCAGCTGTTGTACTGTATTACTGTATTTTTCAAGTTACTGTACTGTAAGATTAAAAATGTTTTCTTTATTTCTTTGTGTTTGTTTGTTCTTTATGTATTATTTGTGTGAAAAGTATTATAAACCTATTACAATACAGTACTATATAGCCGATTGTGTTAGTTGGGTACCTAGGCTAAATTTGTTGGACTTATTAACAAATTGGACTTACGAACGTGGTCTTGGAATGGAACTCATTTGTACTTAGGAAACTTACTGTAACCTTTATTCAAGACTAAAAAAAAAAAGCATACAAACATTAGTCATAAGAAGATAGGCTCAATTCATAGTTTAAAAAATGTTATTTTAGCTATGTAGCATATGCTTTTATAAATTGTTTGCTAACACACTGGTATACTTCTGGGTTAGTGCTCATAGATTAGTACTTAATTTATGTATTACTTTTTTCACTCAAACTTGCCTGAGTTCATAGATAAATCTATTTGCTCATCTATCTAGATTTGCTATAATATTGCTAGCTTTGTTTATTCTCTGTAAGCATTGACTACTACTGTAATGTCTTTAAGAGATAATTATATCATCTTAACTTGTCTTGCTTTCCCACAATGTTTAAGACTGGAACACAGGGATTCTATCATTTCTCTAACCAAGGTTCGTACTGATAGGAAAGTGCAAGCGAAAAAACCTGACAGGAGTAATAAACACACACACACACAACACACAAATCCCAGCCTGAAGTAGCAAAAGCTGGCAAGTTGCATACTACAATCCACTGCTACCTATGGTTAATGTCTTTTCAGTGGCGAACAATCCCTTCTTCGCCTCTGGCATATCTTCTCTATTCTATGTGTAGGGACACTTTTTCCTACAGTGGTGCCAGAGTTGCCAACAAACATCATAAGTGTTCTAGCTCCCTTGCCATCCTTACTTGTGGAAGGATGCTCTCTCTGGCCACCAGTCTCCATACTGTCCATTACCTTCCTGACAGGCTGAGGTACTCCAAAAGAGACAAAAGAGATCAACTGCAAATGGTAAGTCACAAAGATGAGGAAATTAAAGTAAATTTGCTATTGAAGTTCTTTCAAACCTATGGGGAAAATGCATTTTGGAGAGCTTTCTTTGATCAGTGTCAAGGTTTTAGATTTAACAGGCTTACAAACTAAAAAAAAAGTGTGTTTATGCAGTAGAAAAGTATGAATTATTGCTGTTGTAGTTTCTAATTAACATGTATAGATAATTCAGATAATTCAAGCCTGAAAGCAGTCATCCAAATTGCCTAGAATATTTATCTCAAATAAAACCAAGTAATTCTCAAATATTTATCTCAAATAAATAAAATATTTATCTCAAATAAAACCAAGTAATTAACAACATTTACTTTTATTTTGTGCTGTGTAGATCAGGCATTGGTAGTAAAAAATGTACATGTTATAAATTTAAAAAATGATTATCTCACTTTGGTGAAATTTCACATTTAAAGCTGACAGAGTTTACTGTAATCCTTGGCATAGATCTCATGTGGCAGCTCAGAACTTGCAGATTTGAAAGAGTTTCAGCTACAGGAAGTTGTGTGCTTATTTTTATATTAATATACTTCACATTAATACAAAAATAATAACTACTTATCACCATTCAAGATTTATAAGGTCTTTTTGAATACCTATATAACTATTCTTTCCACTTCTCTAAATGAATATTATTTTCTTATACTACTTATGGAGAAACAAACTTTTTAGGTATTTTGGGTGGCTCTAATAATTCTTTATATGGTTTTGAGCAGTGTAATTTTTATGATAATGGTTTTAACAGTGTAAATATCTTCAAAGTATTAGAATATGGAAATAAGATAATATACCTCATAAAAGTTTTTTTTTTTGGTTAGAAGCTTGAATAAATTAATATATTTTAAACTATATGAGGCTCCAGAAGACTATGAAGAAAAATTTCAGAATACTTGAGTTTCCGAGAGATACAGATCTAAGACATTAATCAACATTAAAAGTACTGAGTGAGTACTTTTAGATGGATAATCCGTATTTGTAGAAGCTCTTCTTCTTTAATACTAAGCATAGTAGGAACCTTGTGCTTAAAACCCAACCTAAAAACCTGTGAATTTTCTAGTGGAAATCAAAGAACTATCCATGCAACTCAATAAAAATAATGTTTTCCTATTGGTTCTACCTTTGGGTTCTACTGACTCTGGTTAAGTCATTAGGCTTCTTAGTAAAATTTTTCACCCCTCAAAATCATAAAATATACTTTCTCATACACTTCAGAAAAAAAGTTTAATTGATTAACTTGAGTTGTTCTGAACAGAATACCAGAAAAACGTTTTGGGTTCTTGGAAGAAAGGTACTATACTAGAAAATGGCCATAAATGCATAATCTCAATATATGTTAACATTAATTTGAGAGGTTAAAGTATAAATTTACAATACATACATTCCATTGGCTTGCTTGTTTAAACTATGCTCTATATATACTAATATATTAGCATGTAATATAAAGTGCATATATGCTCAACTCTTTTTACATATTAAATATCTTATTCTATACAGTTAGTAAAATAACAATCAAGAACTATTTAGAGAGCAATGGCTTCAAATGGGCATTGTGAATGTGTGAAGATTTAAATATAAGAATATTTTTATATAGATCTAAATAAATATTCCAATTTTGAATTCACTTTAAATATAAACCATAGGGAAAACTGCACATCAAAAAATTCTTCTCTAGTTTGTATGTTTATTCTGTTCTACAGATAAAACCACAAATTAAGACCAAAAAATATGAGTTAACAAGTATTGTATCTCTATTCCAGAGCCATAATCATAAGTAAATCAAGCAACTTAAGTAGCATGATCATTAAATATACATATATTTTCATATGTTTATAAAATTTTATTTCAAGTATGTATCAATCTCAAGATTTAGAAGACTTGCTTCTGAAAAAGTTTGCAAATAATTCTGCAACACCCCTTAGTGTTGCATATATGATTGTAATTAATACATGCCATATATATAATTAATCTGAAATTCGAAAGTTAATAATCCAGATTATTTTCACTTCCTTAGAAACATTACATAATACATATTATATATAGGAGAAATTGTGATACCAAATTTAGTTCTTTTTAAGGACCTTATTTACTACTCACAATATAGTTACTGAGTACTCCCTCTAACTGAATCTTAATGCCAAACAATTACATTTAATCTGTTTAAATATACACACGGAATAAAAAAGAAAAATGCAAGAGAATGGCTTATTTTCAGATATTCTTTGATCGTGTCAAATTGAGTGCAATGCCAAAGATGGAAATTTTATGTGGTGCTAGCATAATATTAAAATGTCGCTAATTTTTAGTAACATAAATCTTAATGTGGACTATAATACATAGCTTAAACTATAACGCAGAAATGAATCAAAACATTATAAAATGTGCATACAAAAGAAAGTTGTGTCTTCCATTTCTAATGAAGTGGATAAGCAATTACTTAGATAATATAAATACACAATTATCTGTATACTTTAAATAAAACCTATTTTGCCGTTTTTGTTTTCCCATCTTCAACTTGCATGTATAGGCACAAATTAGAAATTATGAGTACCAAAACTATGCACCCAAGCAGGTTGGAACTAAGAATATCATAACTGAACATCAGAGTTTAAATATCAAAAACAGAGTAGAAATGCTTGATGTAGGAGAGCAGTGAATCAAACTCCAGGACATTAAGTATCTTTTAGGAAGCTCAGCTCAGTCATTTGGTTAAAAACTTTTAAAAATAAATAAATAACACCAAGTTCTCAAATATATCTGAACATTTACCAAAGCTAAGTTTTCACTGGTAGTGACAATATTCTGTGTCTTAGTTTTCCTTCAGATCAATACAATTTGCCTTTTAAGTGTGATTTGACTATAACATGAATAAATGGCTAAATATTATTTTTGTCTTGTTTTAATTCTTTCAGGTTATGCCTGTTATAGTTACCATCAAATGATAAAAGGAAGAACCTGTGCTTCAAGGGAAAGATTCTGGACTTCTGAATATCATGTTCCATTTTTTCTACACTAAGATGATGGGAGATAAAAGCAGCACTTAGAAAGGCAGTTATGTCAGAGGAATAAACAGTAGTTTGCTTTGAAAGCTATGACTACCTAATAGTCATATAAAATAGACAAGTCATTTCCACATTCTGAGCCTTAATTTTCATATCTAAAAAAGAAAAAGAACAATAATAATGTTCCTTTTGGGGATTTCTTTTTATAATTGAGAGGGAATATGTACAATTGCTTAGACTATTAAATTAAAATTAAAACTCTTATAAATAATAATCATGAAATTGAATTATCAAAGTATTCTATAAGAGAAATTTATACAACAAAAAGACCACACCACAATACTCTTTCTTTCCCATTCATATTCTCTCTTGTCTATCTCTTTTATCTCTCTCTTTCTGACTAGCCAATTTCAATGGAATATTAAAATTATTACAAAATAAATGTATTTGGCAAGTTCATGTCTGTAGTGAACTTCTCAGTTGTCAAATTTTAATAAACTGTTTTTTACAGGATTTACTTATTGCTAAATTTAGTTTCATGTGTATTTGGAACACTAATAGGTGATTGAGAAACATAGAGCTACACAACACATGTTAACACAAAATCTCAAATTGTCTTCGTGCTTAGAATCAGAGAAAACAGTGGGTGAACATTACATACCAATAATCATTCTATTGTATAAAGGACAAGCATCATTACTAACAAAAAGTCTTCATACTCACAACCAGAAGTTTCGTTTAACTGTAAGAACTTTATGGCCAGCTCTGCAGAATTTTCTCCCAAAACTCTCATGAAGCAATCACATATACTTAAATTGTTCCAAATAAATTTTTAAAGTAGAGGGTTCTCCAATTTATACCTTTAATTTATATTCAAACATCTCTCCAATTCCCTAGTCTCATAGTTCTAATAGCCTGATACACATCTCCACTGTGATATATAATTTTGAAAACAGGAATTGAGGGTGGGAAAGAGAAAAGGAAATACTGTAAATGGCAAAATCTTTATCAGCACATTCTTGGGAGCGATAAAGAGAAACTGGATAAAACCTAGTCAGGACTTGGAAATATCTGAATCTGTTAGGAAGAGAGAGCTGAGCCATGTGTAAGAAAGCACAACAGAAATAGGTTGATGTCATCTGAAATGTTTTCATTCCTCTGGCATGAGATCATCAGGAGAGTTTTAGTATTATCTGATTGAGACTATAAAATAGGTTTACATTTGGAGTATCATCAAGACTAAGCAAAAGCTAATATTAGAATTTTAAATTCACCAAGTCCAAAACCAAGTCCATTATATCCATAAACATGGTTTAATTGTATTGATCTTCTGTTCCAAATCTCAGGAAAAAATAACAGTTTCACCATCTGAGGTTTTTTATTATCCTATTCCAGAATGATTTTCTAAAATGGTTCTCAACCCAAATGTGCATCAGCATGACCTGGGGAGTTTTTTCAAAAAACAAACCTTTAGACTGCACCCCAAGCCTTCTGAAGTAGAATCTGCAAAGATCCTATTTTGAGAAAAGCTCTCCAGGGGATTCTCATGCAAGCCTTCAGTTGAGACCACTGCTGTAAATGGTCCACAATGTTTCTGGCAATAAGAAAATTTCAATATATTTTGATCCTGATTACAGAAAAAGATCAAGGTTTTCTAGAGAATGGTGATGTCACTTAAGGTCATCACAGAGATGTGGAAAATATTCTTCAGTGTAAGCAAAGGTAAAACCTTTTGAATATGGATCAAAAATCTTTGTGGATGTAGATGGTAAAGTTACCTGAAGCCACGAATATATAAATCAATGCAATATTTTATCCAGTAAATTGGAGGTCAAAAATGATTGCCATGACTTAGGAAAAGAGGTAATGCATTTTTTGCCTTTTCTTCCTTGGAAACCTCAACACATTTCTCATGCATACTATAATATAAATAAGCTGTATTTTTTCACACTAATTTTTTACAAAATTGCAAACTGGAAGATAGGTCAAAGTATACTATGAAATAACAAAAATGATGAAAACAATGCTGAGCTGCTTCAGAGTTGAATGATTGA
The DNA here is from genome assembly GCF_965194805.1 of Balaenoptera borealis. NCBI lineage: Eukaryota > Metazoa > Chordata > Mammalia > Artiodactyla > Balaenopteridae > Balaenoptera > Balaenoptera borealis. Next base: position 31,438,179 of record NC_138870.1, read on the forward strand.
ATATCTTATGTACACAAATGTCAGTCTCTCAAAATGCTTTTGAAAACTCTGCTTTCTTTCATCAGGAGACTGTTCCTTGGCCAAAAGCCTCATTAAAGAAATTATTCTTCAATGTTTTGAATATAACAGAAACATAAAATTTTTCATTTTAAGGACAAACACTGAGGATCCACAGAGATCCTAAGATTCAGAGGAACTTAAAATGATCAGCAGTAAAACAGCTGTTACCTTATGTTTTATGGGGAATAAAGTGCTATTAAAAGTTTCCTCTTTGTTATTGCTCAACTTTAAAATAAGATCTAGAATCCTATGTAGGGAAAATACAGATTGACTTTAAATATGCTTTTGATGTTTTTGTCACTAGAACTAGTAAAATGAGCGTACAATATATATTAATTAAACGAGTAAGAAAAAAACTTAATATATATTTTCTATAAAGATGAATTTGAAATTTGGAACAAATGAGTGATCTAGGAGCCAGTTTAACTTCTGCCAGCTCACTCACACTTAATTAAGCATCTATACTTGGAATATAGAATTCCACTCATCCGCTCTTCCCAAGCTCATCTGAAGCAACCAGATTTTTCTGGATTTAACTGAAAGAAAATAATAGATACTAACTCAATAAAAAGACACCACATTTTCTATTAACAGCTAATCAAATTATTATTACCAATATTTGTATTTATTGCCAAAGATTTTCTAGATAGAATCCTTTGTTACGTATCCTCCATTGCGTATCTGTCCCAGAGGTAAAATCTCTGCTTGTTGACTTAATCATCTATCTCTCAACCCCAGAGATAAAAAGGTATGAATTGGATTAGGAATATCTAGTCACACTGTAGAAGTGGCAAGTTGGTGTGTCAAATTGATTTATTTATAATGTTGGTATTTCTATACGTTTGGTTGACATCTTTTCTTAAGAGCTCATGGTAAAATTCTTGAGGATAAGGTAAGGCATAAAAAAGTAAATAAAAGGGTATTTAATCACACTATCCATAGATAACCTTGTTAATGGTTAGTATATGTTTTCTATTTACATATTTTAAGAATATATTCCAGATACAGTGTATAAAGCTGCACTGTCCAATAAGGGAGACATTAGTGAAATGTAGCCATTGATTACTTGAAAACGTGGCTACCAATATGCTGGAGTAGCCTACTAGTAGACTGGCACCAGCTTTGGGCTCCCTGGGCCTTGCAGGCAGCTGCCTCAATTTCAGCCCTGCCCCCTAGTGGGCAGACAGGAGCCCTCCACTGCAATGAGCCCTCCCCCTGCCAATGTCCTGCAATTAGACACTCTGGGACTTGCCTCTCCAATAAGTGGGCCCAAACCTGCCTGGATTTGAACTGAGCCTTCCCAGGTCCATCAGCCAGTGGACCAGGACATCCACCCACCACCAGCAGCTAGCACCAACCCTGAGAACTCCCAGGCCACACAGTCACCAGCATTGGAACCCAACTGCACCCACCAGCAGGCCACCAGTCATGACATAAGGCAGGATCTGGCAGCCAACCATGGCAAGAGTCAGCCACGTTTACCAGCATCCCACAGTAGCTGACACTGACACAAGAGAAGGGCCTACACTGCCCATATAGGGGGCTCCATTAGAGTGATATGTCTGGTGACCAGAGGGAAGTATGCTGCTGGGCTCAATAGGATGTCTCCAACATAAAGTCACTTCTCCAAGACTGAGAAACATAAGCAACCTACCTAAACATAGAAATTCACATAGAGAATTAGACAAAATGAAGCGATAGAAGAATATATTCCAAATGAAGGAATAAAATAAAACCTCAGAAAAAGAAATAAATGAACTGGAAATAAGGAATATTACCAAGGAGAGTTCAAGGTAATGATCGTAAAGATGCTCAACAAATTTGGGAGAAGAATGTATGAACACAGTGAGAAGGTTATAAAGAATTGGAAAATATAAAGAACCAAACAAAGCTGAAGAATATAACTGAAATTAAAAAATCACTAGAAGGATTCAATGGTAGATTAGATGGTAAAGAGGAAAAAATCAGGAAACTAGAAGAAATAGTGAAAATCATCCAAGCTGAAAAGAAAAAAAGAAAAAAAAAAGATTTAAAAAAAAAAATGAGGACAATTTAAGAGATTTCTGGGACAGCACCAAGTGTACTAACATTTACACTAGAGGGGTTCTAGAAGAAAAGGAGAGAGATAAACAGGCAGATAAATTCATTGAAGAAATAATAGCCTCAAACTTCCCTAACATGGAAAGGAAACAAACATCCAGGACCTAAAAGCACAGAGAGTCTGAAACAAGATGAACCCAAAGGGGTCCATATAAAGACACACTGTAATTAAAATGGCAAAAAATAGCTCAAGATGGTGGTGTAGAAGGACGTGAGCTCACCTCTTCTTACAAAAGCACCAAAATCAAAACTAATTGCTGAACAATCACTGACAAAAAATGCTGGAACCTACCAAACAGGATACATTACATCCAAAGAATAAGAAGAAGCCACAATGAGACAGTAGGAGGGGCACAATTGCGATAAAATCAAATCCCACACCCACCGGGTGGGCGACCCACAAACTGGAAAATAATTATACCACAGAAGTTCTCCCACAGCAGTGAACATCCTGAGCCCCACATCAGGCTTCCCAGCCTGGGGGTCTGGCAATGGGAGGAGGAACCCCCAGAGAATCTGGCTTTGAAGAACAGAAGGGTTTAATTGCAGGAATTCCACAGGACTGGGGGAAACAGAAACTCCACTCTTGGAGGACACACACAAGGTCTTGTGCACAACAGGGTCCAGAAAAAAAGCAGTGTCCTCATAAGAGATTAGGCCAAACTAATCTTCTAGGATTGGAGGGTCTCCTGCAGAGGTGGGGGGTGGCTGCAGCTCACTCCAGGGCCACTAACAGGGGTACTTCTGGGGAGTACTCATTGGCATGAGCCCTCCTGGAGGCTGCCATTTCTTCCCCAAGACCTAGTCACACCCAACAATCTGTAGGATCCAGTGCTGGGATACCTCAGGCCAAACAACAAACAGGGAGGGAGCACAGCTGCACCCATCAGCAGACAGGCTTCTTAAATTTTTCCTGAGCTCAGCCATGACCATCAGAGGGACAAGACTCAGCTCCATACATCAGTGGGCAGGAACCAGTCCCTCCCACCAGGAAGCCTGCACAAGCCTCTTGGAAAGCCTCATCCACCAGGAGGCAGACAGCAGAAGCAAGAAGAACTACAATCCTGCAGACTGTGGAAGTGAGATAGCAGAGGAATATGTCTCAGATGAAGGAACAACATAAGTAATGATAGTGAAGATAATCCAAGATCTCAGAAAAGGAATGGAGACACAAAATTGAGAAGACAGAAGAAATGTTTAACAAATACCCAGAAGAAGTAAAAAACAAACAGAGATGAACAATACAATAACTGAAATGAAAAATACACTAGAAGGAATCAATAGCAGAATGACTGAGGCAGAGGAATGGATAAGTGAGCTGGATGACAGAATAGTGGAAAACATGGTTGTGGAACATAATAAAGAAAAAAGAATGGAAAGAAATGAAGACAGTATATGACTCCCCTGAAACGACATTAAATGCACCAACATTCACATTATATGGGTCCCAGAATGAGAAGAGACAGAGAAAGGACTTGAGAAAATAATTTGAAGACATAATAGCTGAAAACGTCCCTAACAAGGGAAAGGAAACAGTCACCCAAGTCCAGGAAGTGCAGAGAGTCTCAGGCAGGATAAACCCAAGGAATAACGTGCTGAGACATGGAGTAATCAAGTTGACAAAAATTAAAGGAAAGAAAAAATATTAAAAGCAACAAGGAAAAAGCAACAAATAACGTACAAGGGAACTCCAATAAGGTTATCAGCTGATTTCTCAGCAGATACTCTGCAGACCAGAAAAGAGTGGCATGATATATTTAAAGTGATGAAAGGGAAGAACCTACAACCAAAAATACTCTACCCAGCCAGGCTTTCATTCAGATTCAACAGAGAAATGAAAAGCTTTACAGACAAGCAAAAGCTAATAGAATTCAACACCAAGAGACCAGCTTTGCAATAAATGCTAAAGGAACTTCTCTAAGTGGAAAAGAAAAGTCCACTAATACAAAAAAGTAAATTACAAACGGAAAAGCTCACTGGTAAAGGCAAATATACGGTAAAGGTAGGAAATCATCTACACACAAATATGATACCAAAAGCAGCAATTGGGGGAGAGCACAAATGGACAATCTTGGGAATGCATTTGAAATTAAAAGCAGCAACATAAAACAATCTTGTTTGTATATAGACTGCTATATCAAAACCTTATGGTAAGCACAAACTGAAAATCAGCAATAGAAACACACACAAAGAAGAAGAAGGAATCCAAACACAACGCTGAAGTTAGTCAACAAATCACAAGAGAACAGAACAAAAGAGGAAGGTAAGAAAAAAAGACCTATAAAAAATCTGAAACAATTAACAAAATGGCAATAAGAACACACATACAATAATTACCTTAAACATAAACTGATTAAATGCTCCAACCAAAAGATACAAACTGGCTGAATGGATAAAAAAACAAAACCTGCATATATATTGTCCACAAGAGACCCACTTTAGATATAGGGACACATACAGACTGAAAGTGAGGGGATGGAAAAAGATTTTCATGCAAATGGAAATCAAAAGAAAGCTGGATTAGCAATACACATATCAGAGAAAATAGACTTTAAAATAAAGACTCTTAGAAGAGACAAGAAAGGACACTACATAATGATCAAGGAATCAATCCAAAAAGATATAACAATTATAAATATATATGCATCCAACACAGGAGCACCTCAATATAAAGGCAAATACTAACAGCCAAAAAGGGAGAAATCGACAGTAACACAATAGTGTGGGACATTAACATGCCACTTTCATCAATGGATAGATCATCCAGACAGAAAATCGATAAGGAAACACAAGCTTTAAATGACACATTAGACCAGATGGCCTTGATTGATATTTATAGAGCATTCCATCCAAAAGCAGCAGCATACACATTCTTCTCAAGTGGATATGGAACATTCTCCAGGATTGATCACATGCTGGGCCACAAACTGAGCCTCAGTAAATTTAAGAAAATTGAAAACACATCAAGCATTTTTTTCCCACCACAACAGTATGAGATTAGAAATCAACTACAAGAAAAAAACTGTAAGAAACACAAACACATGGAAGCTAAATATTATGCTAAAGATACAATGTATTGCTGAAGAAATCAAAGAGGAAATCTAACAATACCTATAGAGAAATGAAAATAAAAGGATTACAATCCAAAACCTATGGGACAGAGCAAAAGCAGTTCTAAGACGGAAGTTCATATCAATACAATCTTACATCAGGAAACAAGAAAAATCACAAATTACTTAACCTTACACCTAAAGCAACTAGAGAAAGAAAAACAAACAAAACCCAAAGTTAGTAGATGGAAAGAAATCATAAAGATCAGAGCAGAAATAAGTGAAATAGACATGAAGACAACAATAGCAGAGAACAATGAAACTAAAAGCTGGTTCTTTGAAGAAGATAAACAAAATTGATAAACCTTTAGCCAGATTCGTCAAGAAAAAAAGGGAAGGAGCTCAAATCAATAAAATTACAAATGAATAAGGAGAAGTTACAACAAGCACCACAGAAATGCCAAGGTCAAACAGACTACTACAGACAACTATATGCCAATAAAATGGACAACATGGAAGAAATGTACAAATTCTTAGAAAGGTATTGTACAATCTCCCAAGACTGAACCATGAAGAAATAGAAAATACGAACAGGCCAAGAACAAGTATTGCTGTTGAAACTGTGATTAAAAAATGCCCAACAAAGAAAAAATCCAGGACCGGATGGCTTCACAGGTGAATTCTATCAAACATTTAGAGAAGAGTTAACACCTATCCTTCTGAAACTACTCCAAAAAAAATGCAGAGGAAGAAACAGTCCCATACTCATTCTATGAGACCACCATCACCCTGATACCAAAACCAGACAGATACCACACACAAAAAAAATTACAGGCCAATATCACTGATGAACATAGGTGCAAAAATCCTCAACAAAATACTAGCAATCTGAATCCAACAATACAATTAAAAGGATCATTCACCATGATTTAGTTGGATTGATCCCAGGAATGCAAGGACTTTTCATTTTCCACAAATCTATCAGAGTGATACACCACATTAATAAATTAAAGAATAAAAACCAAATAACCATCTAAATAAATGCAGAAAAACCTTCTGACAAAATTCAACACCCAATTATGATAAAAAATCTCCAGAGAGTGTGCAGAGAGGGAACAGACCTCAACATAATAAAGGCCATACATGACAAGCCTACAACTAACATCACACTCAATGGTGAAATGCTGAACGCATTTCCTCTAAGATCAAGAACCAGACAGGATGTCCAGTTTCGCCACTTTTATTCAACATAGTTTTGGAAGTGCTAGCCATGGCATTCAGACAAGAAAAACAAATAAAATGGATCCAAATTGGAAAGGAAGATGTAAAACTGTAATTGTTTACAGATGACATGATACTATACATAGAAAACCATAAAGATTCTTCCAGAAATATACTAGAGCTCATAAATGAATTTGGTAAAGATGCAGGATACAAAATTAATATACAGAAATATCTTGTCTTAGAGGGCAGACAGCAGAAGCAAAAACATCTACAATCCTGCAGCCTGTGGAACAAAAACCACATTCACAGAAAGATAGGCAAGATGAAAAGGCAGAGGGCTATGTACCAGATGAAGGAACAAGATAAAACCCCAGAAAAACAACTAAATGAAGTGGAGATAGGCAACCTTCCAGAAAAAGAATTCAGAATAATGATAGTGTAGATGATCCAGGACCTCGGAAAAAGAATGGAGCCAAAGATCGAGAAGATGTAAGGAATGTTTAACAAAGACCTAGAAGAATTAAAGAACAAACAAACAGAGATGAACAATACAATAACTGAAATGAAAAATACACTAGAAGGAATCAATAGCAGAATAACTGAGGCAGAAGAACAGATAAGTGACCTGAAAGACAGCATGGTGGAATTCATTGCAGTGGAACAGAATAAAGGAAAAAGAATGAAAAGAAATGAAGACAGCCTAAGAGGCCTCTGGGACAACATTAAATGCAACAACATTCGCATTATAGGGGTACAAGAAGGAGAAGAGAGAGAGAAACGACCCGAGAAAATATTTGAAGAGATTATAGTCGAAAACTCCCCTAACATGGGAAAGGAAATAGCCATCTAAGTCCAGGAAGTGCAAAGAATCCCAGGCAGGAGAAACCCAAGGAGAAACATGCCAAAACACATAGTCATCAAATTGACAAAAATTAAAGACAAAGAAAAATTATTAAAAGCAAAAAGGGAAAAACAACAAATAACATACAAGGGAACTCCCATAAGGTTAACAGCTGATCTCTCAGCAGAAATTCTAGAAGCCAGAAGGGAGTGGCATGACATATTTAAAGTGATGAAAAGGAAGAACCTACAACCAAGATTACACTACCTGGCAAGGATCTTATTCAGATTCTATGGAGAAATCAAAAGCTTTACAGACAAGCAAAAGCTAAGACAATTCAGCACCACCAAACCAGCTGTAGAACAAATGCTAAAGGAACTTCTCTAAGTGGGAAACACAAGAGAAGAAAAGGACCTACAAAAACAAACCCAAAACAATTGAGAAATGGTCATAGGAACATACATATCGATAATTACCTTAAATGTGAATGGATTAAATGCTCCAACCAAAAGACATAGGTTCGTTGAATGGATACAAAAACAAGACCCATATATATGCTGTCTACAAGAGACCCACTTTAGACCTAGGGACACATACAGACTGAAAGTGAGGGATGGAAAAAGATATTCCATGCAAATGGAAATCAAAAGAAAGCCAGAGTAGCAATACTCATATCAGATAAAATAGACTTTAAAATAAACCATGTTACAAGAGACAAGGAAGGACACTAAATAATGATCAAGGGATGAATCCAAGAATAAGATATAACAATTATAAATATATATGCACCCAATATAGGAGGACCTCAATACATAAGGCAACTGCTAACAGCTATAAAAGAGGAAATTGACAGTAATACAATAATAGTGGGGGACTTTAACACCTCACTTACACCAATGGACAGATCATCCAAAATGAAAATTAATAAGGAAACACAAGCTTTAAATGACACAATAGACCACATAGATTTAATTGACATTTATAGGGCATTCCATCCAAAAACAGCAGATTACACTTCTCAAGTGCGTACGGAACATTCTACAGGATAGATCACAACTTGGGTCACAAATCAAGCTTCAGTAAATTTAAGAAAATTGAAATCATATCAAGCATCTTTTCTGATCACAACACTATGAGATTAGAAATCAATTACAGGGAAAAAACCGTAAAAAACACAAAAACATGGAGGCTAAACAATACATTACTAAATATCCAAGAGATCCCTGAAGAAATCAAAGAGGAAATCAGAAAATACCTAGGGACAAATTACAACGATAACATGACAATCCAAAACCTGTGGGAGGCAGTAAAAGCAGTTCTAAGAGGGAAGTTTATAGCAATACAAGCCTACCTAAAGAAACAAAAAAAATCTCAAATAAACAATCTAACCTTTCACCTAAAGGAATTAGAAAAAGAAGAACAAACTAAACCCAAAGTTAGCAGAAGGAAAGAAATCATAAAGATCAGAGCAGAAATAAATGAAACAGAAACACAGAAAACAATAGCAAAGATCAATAAAACTAAAAGCTGGTTCTTTGAGAAGATAAACAAAATTGATAAACCATTAGCCAGACTCATCAAGAAAAAGAGGGAGAGGACTCAAATCAACAAAATTAGAAATGAAAAAGGAGAAGTTACAACAGACACCACAGAAATACAAAGTATCCTAAGAGACTACAACAAGCAACTCTATGCCAATAAAATGGACAACCTGGAAGAAATGGACAGATTCTTAGAAAGGTATAATCTTCCAAGACTGAACCAGGAAGAAATAGAAAATATGAACAGACAAATCACAAGCACTGAAATTGAAACTGTGATTAAAAATCTTCCAACATTTTGACTAGGAGTAGGGGCAAGATGGTGGAAGAGTAAGACGCAGAGATCACCTTCCTTCCCACAGATACAATAGAAATGCATCTACACGTGGAACTGCTCCTACAGAACACCCACTGAACGCTGGCAGAAGACGTCAGACCTCCCAAAAGGCAAGAAAATCCCCACGTACTTGGGTAGGGTAAAAGAAAAAAGAAATAACAGAGACAAAAGAATAGGGACGGGACCTGGCCAGTGGGAGGGAGCCTTGAAGGAGGAAAGGTTTCCAGGCACTAGGAAGCCCCTTTGCGGGCAGAGACTGTGGGTGGCAGAGGGGGGAAGCTTCGGAGCCGCGGAGGAGAGCGCAGCCACAGGGGTGCGGAGGGCAAAGCGGAGAGACTCCCGCAGAGAGGCTCGGCGCCAACCAGCACTCACCAGCCAGAGAGGCTTGTCTGCTCACCCGCTGGGGCGGGCGGGGGCTGGGAGCTGAGGCTCGGGCTTTGGTGCTAGCCAGGAGGGAGTCCGGGAAAAACTCTGCAGCTGCCGAAGAGGCAAGAGACTTTTTCTTGCCTCTTTGTTTCGCGGCACGCAAGGAGAGGGGATTCAGAGCGCTGCCTAAACGAAATCCAGAGACGGGTGCGAGCCGCGGCTATCAGCGCGGATCCCACAGCAACAGGGGCGCAGAGGGAAAAACGGAGAGATTCCCTCAGAGAGGCTCAGCGCCGAGCAGCGCTCACCAGCCCGAGAGGCTTGTCTGCTCACCCGCTGGGGCAGGCGGGGCTGGGAGCTGAGGCGTGGGCTTCGGTCGGATCGTGGGGAGAGGACTGGGGTTGGCGGCGTGAACACAGCCTGAAGGGGTTGGCGTGCCGTGGCGAGCCGGGAGGGAGCCGGAGAGGAGGTCTGCAGCCGCCGAAGAGGCAAGAGACTTTTTCTTGCCTCTTTGTTTCGCGGCACACAAGGAGAGGGGATTCAGAGCACCGCCTAGAAGAACTCCAGAGGTGGGCGCGAGCCGCGGCTAACAGGGTGGACCCCAGAGACGGGCGCGAGCCGCGGCCATCAGCGCGGACCCCAGAGACTGGTAGGAGACGCTAAGGCTGCTGCTGCCGCCACCAAGAAGCCTGTGTGCGAGCACAGGTCACTCTCCACACCGCCCCTCCCGGGAGCCGGTGCAGCTCGCCACTGCCAGGCTCCCGTGATCCGGGGACAACTTCCCCGGGAGAACACACGGCGCGCCTCAGGCTGCTGCAACGTCACGACGCCTCTGACGCCGCAGGCTCGCCCCGCCTCCTTCATACCGCTCCCTCCCCCGGCCTGAGTGAGCCAGAGCCCCCGAAGCAGCTGCTCCTTTAACCCCGTTCTGTCTGGGCGGGGAACGGACGCCCTCAGGCGATGTACATGCAGAGGCGGGTCCAAATCCAAAGCTGAACGCTGGGAGCTGTACGAACAAAGAAGAGAAAAGGAAATCTTTCCCAGCAGCCTCAGAAGCAGCGGATTAAAGCTCCACAAACAACTTGATGTGCCTGCATCTGTTGAATACCTGAATAGACAACGAATCATCCCAAATTCAAAAGGTGGACTTTAGGAGCAGGATATATTAATTTCCCCTTTTCCTTTTTTTGTGAGTGTATATGTGTATGCTTCTGGGTGAGATTTTGTCTGTATAGCTTTGCTTTCACCATCAGTCCTAGGGTTAGGTCCGTCCATTTTTTTTTTTTTTTACTTAAAAATTTTTTTTTTTCCTAATATATGTTTTCTTAATAATATTTTCCGTATTTTCTATTTTTAGAAATTAAAAAAAAATTTTAATAAGTTTTTTTCATATTTTTTATTTTAAAAAATTAAATTTTTTTTTCTTAATAAATTTTTTTCTTAAAAATTTTTTTCTTATTTTTTACTATAAAAAATTAATAAATCTATTTTTAAAAATTAAAAAAAAATTTTTCTGAATACATTTAATAATTTTTTTTCTTATTTTTTATTATAATAGCTTTATTTTATTTAATTTTATCCTCTTTTTTTCTTTCTATTTTTTTCTTCCTTATATTCTGAGCTGTGTGGATGAAAGGCTCCTGGTGCTCCAGCCAGGCATCAGGGCTGTGCCTCTGAGGTGGGAGAGCCAACTTCAGGACACTGGTCCACAAGAGACCTACCAGCTCCACGTAATACCAAATGGCAAAAATCTCTCAGAGATCTCCATCTCAACATCAAGACCCAGCTTCACTCAACGACCAGCAAGCTACAGGGCTGGACACCCTATGCCAAACAACTAGCAAGACAGGAACACAGCCCCATCCATTAGCAGGGAGGCTGCCTAAAATCATAAGGCCACAGACACCCCAAAACACACCACCAGACGTGGACGTGCCCACCAGAAAGACAAGATTCAGCCTCATCCACCAGAACACAGGCAATAGTCCCCTCCACCAGGAAGCCGACACAACCCACTGAACCAACCTTACCCACTGGGGACAGATACCAAAAACAACGGGAACTACGAACCTGCAGCCTGTGAAAAGGAGACCCCAAACACAGTAAGATAAGCAAAATGAGACGACAGAAAAACACACAGCAGATGAAGGAGCAGGGTCAAAACACACCAGACCTAACAAATGAAGAGGAAATAGGTAGTCTACCTGAAAAAGAATTCAGAATAATGAGAGTAAGGATGATCCAAAATCTTGGAAATAGAATAGACAAAATGCAAGAAACATTTAACAAGGACATAGAAGAACTAAAGAGGAACCAAGCAACGATGAAAAACACAATAAATGAAATTAAAAGTACTCTAGATGGGATCAATAGCAGAATAACTGAGGCAGAAGAAAGGATAAGTGACCTGGAAGATAAAATGGTGGAAATAACTACTGCAGAGCAGGAAAAAGAAAAAAGAATGAAAAGAACTGAGGACAGTCTCAGAGACCTCTGGGACAACATTAAACGCACCAACATTCGAATTATTGGGGTCCCAGAAGAAGAAGAGAAAAAGAAAGGGACTGAGAAAATATTTGAAGAGATTATAGTTGAAAACTTCCCTAATATGGGAAAGGAAATAGTTAATCAAGTCCTGGAAGCACAGAGAGTCCCATACAGGATAAACCCAAGGAGAAACACGCCAAGACACATATTAATCAAACTGTCAAAAATTAAATATAAAGAAAAAATATTAAAAGCAGCAAGGGAAAACCAACAAATAACACACAAGGGAATCCCCATAAGGTTAACATCTGATCTTTCAGCAGAAACTCTGCAAGCCAGAAGGGAGTGGCAGGATATACTTAAAGTGATGAAGGAGAAAAACCTACAACCAAGATTACTCTACCCAGCAAGGATCTCATTCAGATGTGATGGAGAAATTAAAAACTTTACAGACAAGCAAAAGCTGAGAGAGTTCAGCACCACCAAACCAGCTTTACAACAAATGCTAAAGGAACTTCTCTAGGCAAGAAACACAAGAGAAGGAAAACACCTACAATAACAAACCCAAAACATTTAAGAAAATGGGACTAGGAACACACATATCGATAATTACCTTGAATGTAAATGGATTAAATGCTCCCACCGAAAGACACAGGCTGGCTGAATGGATACAAAAACAAGACCCATATATATGCTGTCTACAAGAGACCCACTTCAGACCTAGAGACACATATAGACTGAAAGTGAGGGGATGGAAAAAGATATTCCATGCAAATGGAAATCAGAAGAAAGCTGGAGTAGCAATTCTCATATCAGACAAAATAGACTTTAAAATAAAGAATATTATAAGAGACAAAGAAGGACACTATATAATGATCAAGGGATCGATCCAAGAGGAAGGTATAACAATTGTAAATATTTATGCACCCAACATAGGAGCACCTCAATACATAAGGCAAATACTAACAGCCATAAAAGGGGAAATTGACAGCAACACAATCATAGTAGGGGACTTTAACACCCCACTTTCACCAATGGACAGATCATTCAAAATGAAAATAAATAAGGAAACACAAGCTTTAAATGATACATTAAACAAGATGGACTTAATTGATATTTATAGGACATTCCACCCAAAAACAACAGAATACACATTTTTCTCAAGTGCGCATGGAACACTCTCCAGGATAGATCATATCTTGGGTCACAAATCAAGCCTTGGTAAATTTAAGAAAATTGAAATCGTATCAAGTATCTTTTCCGACCACAACGCTATGAGACTAGGTATCAATTACAGGAAAAGATGTGTAAAAAATACAAACACATGGAGTCTACACAATAGGCTACTTAATAATGAAGTGATCACTGAAGAAATCAAAGGGGAAATCAAAAAATACCTAGAAACAAATGACAATGGAGATACGACGACCCAAAACCTATGGGACGCAGCAAAAGCAGTGCTAAGAGGGAAGTTTATAGCAATACAAGCCTACCTCAAGAAAAAGGAAACATCTCGAATAAACAACCTAACCTTGCACCTAAAGCAATTAGAGAAAGAAGAACAAAAAAACCCCAAAGCTAGCAGAAGGAAAGAAATCATAAAGATCAGGTCAGAAATAAATGAAAAAGAAATGAAGGAAACAATAGCAAAAATCAATAAAACTAAAAGCTGGTTCTTTGAGAAGATAAACAAAATTGATAAACCATTAGCCAGACTCATCAAGAGAAAAAGGGAGAAGACTCAAATCAATAGAATTAGAAATGAAAAAGGAGAAGTAACAACAGACACTGCAGAAATACAAAAGATCATGAGAGATTACTACAAGCAACTCTACACCAATAAAATGGACAACCTGGAAGAAATGGACACATTCTTAGAAATGCACAAACTGCTGAGACTGAACCAGGAAGAAATAGAAAATATGAACAGACCAATCACAAGCACTGAAACTGAAACTGTGATTAAAAACCTTCCAACAAACAAAAGCCCAGGACCAGATGGCTTCACAGGTGAATTCTATCAAACATTTAGAGAAGAGCTAACACCTATCCTTCTCAAACTCTTCCAAAATATTGCAGAGGGAGGAACACTCCCAAACTCATTCTACGAGGCCACCATCACCCTGATACCAAAACCAGACAAAGATGTCACAAAGAAAGAAAACTACAGGCCAATATCACTGATGAACATAGATGCAAAAATCCTCAACAAAATACTCGCAAACAGAATCCAACAGCACATTAAAAGGATCATACACCATGATCAAGTGGGGTTTATCCCAGGAATGCAAGGATTCTTCAATATACGTAAATCAATCAATGTGATACACCATATTAACAAATTGAAGGAGAAAAACCATATGATCATCTCAATAGATGCAGAGAAAGCTTTCGACAAAATTCAACACCCATTTAAGATAAAAGCCCTGCAGAAAGTAGCCATAGAGGGAACTTTCCTCAACATAATAAAGGCCATATATGACAAACCCACAGCCAACATTGTCCTCAATGGTGAAAAACTGAAACCATTTCCACTAAGATCAGGAACAAGACAAGGGTGCCCACTCTCACCACTATTATTCAACATAGTTTTGGAAGCGTTAGCCACAGCAATCAGAGAAGACAAAGAAATAAAAGGAATCCAAATCGGAAAAGAAGAAGTAAAGCTGTCACTGTTTGCAGATGACATGATACTATACATAGAGAATCCTAAAGATGCTACCAAAAAACTCCTAGAGCTAATCAATGAATTTGGTAAAGTAGCAGGATACAAAATTAATGCACAGAAATCTCTTGCATTTCTATACACTAATGATGAAAAATCTGAAAGTGAAATTAAGAAAACACTCTCGTTTACCATTGCAACAAAAAGAATAAAATATCTAGGAATAAACCTACCTAAGGAGACAAAAGACCTGTACACAGAAAATTATAAGACACTGATGAAAGAAATTAAAGATGATACAAATAGATGGAGAGATATGCCATGTTCTTGGATTGGAAGAATCAACATTGTGAAAATGACTCTACTACCCAAAGCAATCTACAGATTCAATGCAATCCCTATCAAACTACCACTGGCATTTTTTCACAGAACTAGAACAAAAAATTTCACAATTTGTATGGAAACACAAAAGACCCCGAATAGCCAAAGCAATCTTGAGAATGAAAAATGGAGCTGGGGGAATCAGGCTCCCTGAGTTCAGACTGTATTACAAAGCTACAATAATCAAGACAGTTTGGTACTGGCACAAAAACAGAAATATTGATCAATGGAACAGGATAGAAAGCCCAGAGATAAACCCACACACATATGGTCACCTTATCTTTGATAAAGGAGGCAAGCATATACAGTGGAGAAAAGACAGCCTCTTCAATAAGTGGTGCTGGGAAAATTGGACAGATACATGTAAAAGTATGAAATTAGAACACTCCCTGACACCTTGCACAAAAATAAACTCAAAATGGATTAAAGACCTAAGACACTATCAAACTCTTAGAGGAAAACATAGGCAGAACACTCTGTGACATACATCACAGCAAGATTCTTTTTGACCCAGCTCCCAGAGAAATGGAAATAAGAACACAAATAAACAAATGGGACCTAATGAAACTTAAAAGCTTTTGCACAGCAAAGGAAACCATAAACAAGACCAAAAGACAACCCTCAGAATAGGAGAAAATATTTGCAAATGAAGCAACTGACAAAGGATTAATCTCCAAGATTTACAAGCAGCTCATGCAGCTCAATAACAAAAAATGAACAACCCAATCCAAAAAGGGGCAGAAGACCTAAACAGACATTTCTCCAAAGAAGATATACAGATGGCCTACAGACACATGAAAGAATGCTCAACATCATTAATCATTAGAGAAATGCAAATCAAAACTACAATGAGATATCATCTCACACCGGTCAGAATGGCCATCATCAAAAAATCTAGAAACAATAAATGCTGGAGAGGGTGTGGAGGAAAGGGAACACTCTTGCACTGTTGGTGGGAATGTAAATTGATACAGCCACTATGGAGAACAGTATGGAGGTTCCTTAAAAAACTACAAATAGAACTACCATACGACCCAGCAATCCCACTACTGGGCATATACCCTGAGAAAACCATAGTTCAAAAAGAGTCATGTACCAAAATGTTCATTGCAGCTCTATTTACAATAGCCAGGACATGGAAGCAACCTAAATGTCCATCGACAGATGAATGGATAAAGAAGATGTGGCACATATATACAATGGAATATTACTCAGACATAAAAAGAAACGAAATGGAGTTATTTGTAGTGAGGTGGATGGAGTTAGAGTCTGTCATACAGAGTGAAGTAAGTCAGAAAGAGAAAAACAAATACAGTATGCTAACACATATATACAGAATCTAAAGAAAAAAAAAAGCCATGAAGAACCTAGTGGCAAGAAGGGAATAAAGACACAGACCTACTAGAGAATGGACTTGAGGATATGGGGAGGGGGTGGGGTGAGATGTGACAGGGTGAGAGAGTGTCATGGACATATATACACTACCAAATGTAAAATAGATAGCTAGTGGGAAGCAGCCGCATAGCACAGGGAGATCAGCTCGGTGCTTTGTGACCACCTAGAGGGGTGGGATGGGGAGGGTGGGAGGGAGGGAGATGCAAGAGGGAAGAGATATGGGGACATATTGTATATGTATAACTGATTCACTTTGTTATAAAGCAGAAGCTAACACACCATTGTAAGGCAATTATAGTTCAATAAAGATGTTTAAAAAAAAAAAAAAATCTTCCAACAAACAAAAGTCCAGGGCCGGATGGCTTCACAGGTGAATTCTATCAAATATTTAGAGAAAAGCTAACACCCATCCTTCTCAAACTCTTCCAAAAAATTGCAGAGGAAGGAACACTCCCAAACTCATTCTATGAGGCCACCATCAACCTGATACCAAAACCAGACAAAGATACTACAAAAAAAGAAAATTACACACCAATATCACTGATAAATATAGATGCAAAAATCCTCAACACAATACTAGCAAACAGAATCCAACAACACATTAAAAGGATCCTACACCATGATCAAGTGGGATTTATCCCAGGGATGCAAGGATTCTTCAGTATACTCAAATCAATAAATGTGATACACCATATTAACAAATTGAAGAATAAAAACCATATGATCATCTCAATAGATGCAGAAAAATCTTTCAACAAAATTCAACATCCACTTATGATAAAAACTCTCCTGGGCCTCCCTGGTGGTGCAGTGGTTGAGAATCTGCCTGCTAATGCAGGTGACACGGGTTCGAGCCCTGGTCTGGGAAGATCCCACATGCCACTGAGCAACTGGGCCCGTGAGCCACAATTACTGAGCCTGCGCGTCTGGAGCCTGTGCTCCGCAACAAGAGAGGCCGCGATGGTGAGAGGCCCGCGCACCGCGATGAAGAGTGGTCCCCACTTGCCGCAACTAGAGAAAGCCCTCGCACAGAAACGAAGACTCAACACAGTCATAAATAAATAAATAAATAAATAAAAGAACGTGAAAAAAAAAAAATCCTCTCCAGAAAGTGGGCATAGAGGGAACCTACCTCTACATAGTAAAGGCCATAAAAAAAAAAAAAAAGAAATCTCTTGCCTTTCTATACAGTAACAATGAACCAACAGAAAGAGGAATTAGAGAAACAGTACCATTTACCATCACATCAAAAATAATAAAATACCTAGGCATAAACCTACCTAAGGAGACAAAAGACCTGTACACCAAAAACTATAAGATGCTGATGAAAACAATCGAAGATGACACAAACAGATTGAAATACAATACATACTATGTTCTTGTATTGGAAGAAACAACATTGTTAAAAGGACTATATTACCCAAGTCAATCTACAGATTCAATGCAATCCCTATCAAATTACCAATGGCATTTTTCACAGAACTAGAACAAAAAATCTTAAAATTTTTATGGAGACACAAAAGACACTGAATAGCCAAAGCAATCTTGAGAAAGAAAAACAGAACTGAAGGAATCAAGCTCCCTGACTTCAGTCTATACTATAAAGCTATGTTCATCAAAACACTATGGTAATGGCACAAAAACAGAAATATAGATCAATGGAATAGGATAGAAAGCCCAGAAATACACTCACACATCTATGGTCTATTAATCTACAACAAAGTAGGTAAGACTATACAACAGAGGAAAGACTGTCTCTTCAATAAGTGGTGCTGGGAAAACTGGACAGCTACATGTAAAAAAATGAAAATAGAACTCTTTTAACACCATACTCAAAAATAACCCAAAATGGGTTAAAGACCTAAATGTAAGACTGGACACTATAAAACTCTTAGAGGAAAACATAGGTAGAACACTCTTTGACATAAATCACAGCAATATCTTTTTTGATCCATCTCCTAGAGTAATGAAAATAAAAACAAAAATAAACAAATGGGACCTAATTAAACTCAAAACCTTTTGCACAGCAAAGGAAACCATAAACAAAATGAAAAGACAACCACAGAATGGGAAAAAAATATTTGCAAACAAAGTGACCGACAAGGGATTAGTCTCCAAAGTTTACAAACAGCTCATGCAGCTCAATATCAAAAAAACAAACAAGGCAATAAAAAATGAGCAGAAGACCTAAATAGACATTTTTCCAAAAAAGACATACAGATGTCCAAGAGGCACATGAAAGAATGCTCAAAATCACTAGTTATTAGAGAAATGCAAATCAAACCTACAATAAGATATCACCTCACATGAGTCAGAATGGCCATCATCAAAAAATTCTACAAAAATAAATGCTGGAGAGGGTATGGAGAAAAGGGAACCCTCTGGGTTCCCTGGTGGGAATGTAAATTGGTACAGCCACTATGGAGAACAGTATGGAGGTTCCTCAAAAAAATAACAACAGACCTACCATATGCTTCAGCAATCCCACTCTTGGGCATATATCTGGAGAAAAACATGGTTTGAAAGTTACATGCACCCCAATGTTCATCGCAGCACCGTTTACGATAGCCACGACATGGAAGCAACCTAAATGTCCATCAACAGAAGAATGAATAAAGAAGATGTGGTACATATATACAATGAAATATTACTCAGCCATTCAAAAGAATGAAATAATGCCATTTGCAACAACATAAATGGACCTTGAGATTATCATACTAAGTGAAGTAAGTCCAATTGAGAAAGACAAATATTATATGATATCACTTATATGTGGGATCTAAAAAAATGATAAAATTGAACTTATTTACAAAACAGAAATACAGACTTAGAGAAAGAAGGTATGGTTCTTGGGGGGAAGGGTATAAGGGAGAGATAGATTGGGAGTTTGGAATTGACATGTATACACTGCTATATATAAAATAGTTAACCAACAGGGACCTACTGTATAGCACAGGGAAATCTGTGGGATATTCTGTAATAACCTAAAAGGGAAATGAGTTTGAAAAGGAATACATACATGTATATGTATAATAATAGATACATGCAGTGTATATAAATCACTTTGCTGTACATCTGAAACTAACACAACATTGTTAATCTATGCTACTCCAATATAAAATAAAAATGGCAAAAATGGCAAAAATTAAAGATAAGGAGAGAATCTTAAAAGCAGCAAGAGGAAAGCAACTAGTTGCATACCAGGGAACTCCAGAAGACCATCAACTGACTTTTCAGCAGAAACTTGGCAGACCAGGAGGGAGTTGAATGATGTATATAAAGTGATGAAAGGAAGAAAATTATAACCAAGTATACTCTATCTGGCAAGGTTATCATTCAGATTTCAAGGAGAGATAAAGAGCTTTACAGGCAAGCAAAGATAAAAAAGAGCTCAGCACAACTAAAACGTTTTTACAAAAAATGTTAAAGGAAACTTGCTAAGTGGAAAAGAAAAGACCACAACTAGAAATATGAAAATTATGAAAGGAAAATTCTCATTGGTAAAGGCATACATATGGTAAAGGTAGTTAGATAAAGCACTTATAAAATTAGTAGGAAGTTTAAAGGACAAAAGTAGTGAAATCAACTATACCCACAACAAGCACTTAAGAGACACACAAAACAAAAAGATGTAAAGTATGATGTCAAAAATATTAAACGTGGCAGGGGGAGGAGTAAAATGAATGTGGTTGTTAGAAAGCATTTGAACTTGAGACTATCAATTTAAAATAATCATATATATATATATATACACACACACACACACACACATATATATAAAATCACGAACAAAAAACATAATAAATCTGCACACAAAAAAGAGAAAGGAATCCAAATACAACGCTAAAGACAGTCATGAAATCACAAGAAAAGAGAGTTAAAGAAAAAGGAGCAAAAAAGAAAAACAAAAACAACCAGAAAACAATTAACAAAACGGCAATAAGTACATACCTACAAATAATTACTTTAAATGTAAATGAACTAAATGCTCCCATCAAAAGATATAGAGTATGTTGCCTCTATGCCTACTTTGTGGAGAGCTTGTATCATAAATGGAGGTTGAAGTAATCAAAAGCTTTTTACTGCATCTATTGAGATGAGCATATGGCTTTTATTCTTCAATTTGTTAATGTGGTGTATCACATTGATTGCTTTGCTGATATTGAAAAATCCTTGCATCCCTGGGATAAATTCCATTGATCATGGTGTATGATCCTTTTTATGTACTGTTGGATTTTGTTTGCTAATATTTTGTTGAGGATTTGTGCATCTATGTTCATCCCTGATATTGGTGTATAGCTTTTTTTTATTGTGATATCTTTCTTTGTCTAGTTTTGTTATCAGGGTGAAATTGGTCTCATAGATGAGTTTGGAAGCATTCCTTCCTCTGAAGTATTTTGAAATAGTTTGAGAAGGATAGGTGTTAACTTTTCTCTAAATGTTTTGTAGACTTCAGCTGTAAAGCCTTCTGGTCCTGGACTTTTGTTTGTTGGGATTTTTTTGATTACTGATCCAATTTCATACTGATCAGTGGTCTGTTCAGATTTTTTACTTCTTCCTGGTTTAATGATGGGAGAAAGTAATTTCTAAGAAGTTTTCAATTTGTTCTAGGTTGTCCATTTTATTGGCATACAGTTGTTCGCAGTAAATGCCATATATGGCAAACCCACAGCTAACATCATACTCAACAGTGAAAAGCTGAAAGCATTTTCTCTAAGATCAGAAGAGCAGGATGCCCACTCTCACCACTTTTATTCAATATAGTTTTGGAAGTCCTGGCCACAGCAATCAGATAAGAAAAGGTAAAAAAAGGAATCCAAATTGCAAAGTAAAAAGTAAATGTGACACTGTTTGCAGATAATATAAATACATAGAAATACACATAGATAATATAATACATAGAAAATACTAAATACACCACCACAAAACTGTTAAGAGCTCAGCAATGAATCTGGTAAAGTTGAAGGATACAAAATTAATACACAGAAATTTGTTGCATTTCTATACACTAACAATGAACTATCAGAAAGAGAAATTAAGGAACCATCTCATTTCCCATGGCATCAAAAAAGAATAAAATACCTAGGAATAGATTTACCTAAGGAGGCAAGAGACCTGTACTTGGAAAACTATCAGGCACTGATGAAAGTAACTGAAGATGACACCAACAGGTGGAAAGTTTTATCACATTCATGAATTGGAAGAATTTAATATTGTTTAAATGACAATACTGCCCATGGCAATCTACAGATTCAATGCAACCCCTATCAAAATACCAGTGGTACTTTTACAGAACGAGAACAAATAATTTTAAAATTTGTGTGGAGACACAAAAGATCCTGAATAACAAAAACAATATTGTGAAAGAAGAAGAGAGCTGGAGGAATCACACTCCCTGACTTCAGACTATACTACGAAGCTACAGTAATCAAAGTAGTATGGTATTGTCACAAAAACAGACACATAGATCAATAGAACAGAATAGAGAGCCCAGAAGTAAACCCACACACTTATGATCAATTAATCTACAACAAAGGATGCAAGAATATACAATGGAGAAAAGACAGTATCTTCAATAAGTGATGCTGGTAAAACTGGAAAGTTACATGTAAAACAATGAGACTAGAACATTTCCTCACTCCATATACAAAATAAACCCCAAATGAAATAAAGACCTAAATGTAAGACCAGAAACCATAAATATTCTAGAAGAAAACATGGGCAGAATACTCTTTGACAAAAATCATAGCAATTTTTTTTTTGGATTTGTCTCTTAAAGCAAAGGAAATAAAAGCAAAAATAAACAAATAAGACCTAGTTAGACTTAAAAAACTTCTTCACAGCAAAGAAATCATTGACAAAATGAAAAGACAACCTACCAAATGGGAGAAAATATTTGTTAATAGTATGACTGATTAGGGCTTGATATCCAAAATATATAAACAGCTCATACAACTCAATATCAAAAAAACCCCAAACAATCCAATTAAAAAATGGACAGAAGAACTGAATAGACCTCTTTTCCAAAGAAGACAGACAGATGGCCAACAGGCACATGAAAAATGCTCAACATTGCTACTCTTCAGAGAAATACAAATTAAAACCACAGTGAGATACCACCTCACACCCGTCAGAATTGGGTATCATCAAAAAAGAACACAAATAACAAATGTTGGCAAGGATGTGGAGAAAAAAGAACCCTTGTATACTGTTGGTGAGAATGTAAATTGGTGCAGCCATGGTGGAAAACAGTATAGAGTTTTCTCAAAAAACTAAAAATAGAATTACTATATGTTCCAGCAATTCCACTCCTGGGTATATACCCTAAGGAAAAACAAAATCACTAATTTGAAAAGATACATGTGCCCCAATGTTCACAGCAGCATTATTTACAATTGTGAAGATATAGAAGCAACATAAGTGTTCATCAACAGATGAATGGGTAAAGAAAATGTGGTTCTGTCTATAATGGAATACTACCCAGCCATAAAAAGCAGTGAAAATTTGCCATTTGCAACAACATGGATGGAGTTGGAGTATATTATGCTAAGTGAAATAAGTCAGACAGAGAAAGACAAATACTGTATGATATCACATACATAAGGAATCCTAAAAAACAAAATAAGTAGGGAATTCAACAAAAAGGAAACAGACTCACAGACATAGAGAACAAATTAGTAGGGGGGGCAGTATAGGGGTAGGAAATTATGAGGTACAACAATCATGTATAAAATAAATAAGCTAAAAGGATATATTGTGCAATACATGTAGTATAGCCAATATTTTATAACTATAAATGGAGTATAACCTTTAAAACTTGTGAATCACTATGTTGTACAACTGTAACTTATATTGTACATCAACTATATCTCAAAAAAAAGATGTAAGCTGATACCACCCCCAATAAAAAGATATAGAATAGATTAAGAGATTAAATAACAAGACCTATACATATGCTGCCTGCAAGAGACTCACTTCAGATCTAAAGACACACATAGACTGAAAGTTGATGGGACAGAAAATGGTACTCCATGTGAATGGAAACAAAAAAAATAGCTAGGGTGTCAATCAGACAAAAGAGACTTTAAAACAAAATTATAACAAGAGACAAAGAAGAACACTACATAATTATAGGGATTGATCCAACAAGAAGATATAACAATTGTAAATACATATGCACCCAATCTAGGAGCACATAATAGATAAAGCACATATTAACAAAAATAATGGGAGAAATTGACAGTAACACAATAATAGTAGGAGACTTTATACTCCATTTACATCAATGGGCAGATTATCCAGGGAGAAAATCAATGAGAAAACACCGGCCATAGGACACATTAGAGCAGATGGATTAATAGATACATATAGAACGTTCCATCCAAAAGCAGTAGAATGCATACTCTTTTCAAGTGTTTGTGGAACATTCTTTAGGATAGATCACATGGTACACCATAAAACAAGTCTCAAAAAATTGAAGACAATAGTAATCATATCAAGCATCTTTTCCAGCCACAAAACTGAGATTAGAAATCAACTGTGAAAGAGAGAAAGAAAAAAAGAAAGAAAGAAGGAGGGACAGAGGGAGGGAGGGAAGGAGAGGGGGAGGGAAGGGTGGAGGGGGTAAGGAAGGGAGGGAGGGAGGGAGGCAGATGGAAAAAATGCAAACACCTGGCATCTAAAAAACATGCTAGAAACACTGTGGACCATTACAGCAGTGGTCTCAACTGGAGGCATGTGTGTACAAATCTCACAAATAATGCTGAAGAAGGCCAGACACAAAACCACTATGTGATTTTGTTTATATAAAATTCAAAACTAGGCAACACTAAACTATGGTAATAGATGTCAGAAAAGTGATTACTTTGCAGGAGGGTGAATAGTGAATGGGAAAGGGAAGAGAATGGCTTCTGCAGTGCTGGTAAACCTGTTTCTTGATGCAGGAGCTTGTTATAGAGTATATTCAATTTGTGAAAATCAATTGCACTGTATATATAAGATCTGTACACTTTGACTTACAAAGTTTATTTTTAAAATGGACTCTTTAGTTCCATCTCTTATGTTTAGAAAGCCCTTCCAAACTGAGAGATTATTTCATAGTCATCTATTTTCTTTTCTTTATGTTTTTTTTCTTTCTACTTATGTGGAAATTATTTTGGTCAATGGTATGAATTTTAAGTTAGTTTGAATCTCATATATAAATTATTTCAAGTCATATGAAAGTATCTGCTATATTTCAATTTATCATTCTTCTTATTCTCATTCAAAAGTAGAAACTTGGCTGTTCTTGAATAAACAGCTACCACTTTAGTGGGTGCCAACCTGAGTTAATGTATAATGTTGGGTTTGGGAGATAGATTTTAATATTAAATATTGTCTACAGACCAAATTAAAAAGTAACATTTGCAGATAACTTGAGTTTTTTCCTATGACAAGAAGTTAATCCTAATTCAGCAATGGTGACACTAGAGGTATAAAATTTTGGAAAGGTGGACTTATAACCCACATCTTTTCTAACACACATTTATAAAACCTCAGCTCCATTCCTTTGCCCTCATTCCTGAGCTTACTAGAATGTTTTGTCCTATTCTCAACAGTTCTTCCCCATAAATTCCCTTTCTTCTGTTTCTATAAATATATAAATTCTATGACTATAAATTCTCTTTCTTCCATTTCTATGATTCAGGCTTTCTTTAGTTCTGATTTCTTTTCTCTTTTCCTAAGCTACATTGTATAAAATATTTTCTACTGCTCTGTTGCTCTCTTTACTATTCTTTCAGTATCAGTTTACTTTTAAAAAACGTATTCCCACTACATTATTGTACAAATTATGATACTGTTGTAAAAAAACACCAATTTCAGCCTAGTGACAAATATTTATAAATTTTTACATAAATACCCATATTTGTTCCATCTTTTAACCTAGTGAAAACTGCAAATAATTACAGAATTAACTTTAGAAACTTCATTCTAATGACAATAATGGCATCCATTCATTGTTTATTGCTTACAGATGCAGGAGTTGGCAATTAAAGTGGTGGATGAGAGCAAGGGAGGCATCAATATGATTATGTTCTTTCAAGTGTGCAAGCCTGGGATTATTATAATGCCTAGAGATGATATTCAAGGGGTGTAAATCAATAGAGTCAAAGTAAATATAAGAATACAAAAACATTTGTCTACTCACCTATTAATAATTAGCCATTGTTCAGAGTCTCTTGTGTCCCTTCCTAATAACCCCAGCTTCTGGGAAACTTCCCCTAGGCTCTCAAGGCCACCTCACAATCCAGCAATTAAAAGATTGACCTTGGAAAAGAAAAGAACTTCCAGGACCCTACTCCCATTGCTCTCATCTATTTTGACAGGTGACAAACCTTTGGAATCTTACCCCTGGTTATCTTACAATGGAATAAAACTCATGAGAGGAATGGCAGATTTAAGGGTAAAATTGATGATTAATTCAAACTTGAACATAAGCAAATATTAGGGCTCAGTCTCCTATTTGTAAAATAGAGTTAACTCTAAAGGTCCCTTCAGCTCTAAGGACCCTAATATTACTTTATTACAAAAATTAGAAATTAACTTATTTTCCAAACTTGAATGATGACACTGTAATGTAAGCAAATGAATAGTAAGGTGATCAAAAATAAAAATTTACACTATAAATGTATTTTTTAATTTGAATTTGATAATTCTACATTAAGTTGGTAAAACTCATCAGAATTTGAACATGGAATAAAGCATAAAGTTAATTAAGCTGTATGACAAGAAGATCATAGATATGTGAATATAAAATCTAAGATGTCTATAAATTAAAAAAAAGAGTAAGGGGCTTCCCTGGTGGCGCAGCAGTTGAGAATCTGCCTGCCAATGCAGGGAACACGGGTTCGAGCCCTGGTCCGGGAAGATCCCACATGCCATGGAGCAACTAGGCCCGTGAGCCACAAATTACTGAGCCTGGGCGTCTGGAGCCTGTGCTCTGCAACAAGAGAGGCCGCGACGGTGAGAGGCCCATGCACCGTGATGAAGAGTGGCCCCCGCTTGCCGCAACTGGAGAAAGCCCTCACACAGAAACGAAGACCCAACACAACCATAAGTAAATAAATAAATAAATAAAATTAAAAAAAAAAAAGAGTAAGCAAATGACAGCTGAATTAATTACTAAATGCCCGAAGTTTCACTAGAGAAATAAAAGCTCTAATAGTATTCAAGATAATTTAACAATTTCAAGTAAAGGGTGGAAATGAGGAGATAAATAACAAACACTGATGGAGAACTGAGAGTCCATTACATAGACAACATGGTTATTTTAAATACTATCTTCTATAACAATGAAATAACACAGCAAGAATCTACTATTGGGTTGGCCAAAAAGTTAGTTCGGGTTTTTTCCATAACATCAAATGAACTTTTTGGCCAACCCAATACATTAAAGGCATTATAATCTGTAGTGTGAGGAATAATAAGACAAAACACAGTACTTAACCTCAAGAAGTTTACAATTTAATATGTGAGATAAAGCAGAAAGAAATAAGTTCAATATAAGACATACTATGTTAGATATGCTAAATAAATATTCCTAAATGGCAAGTGCAACACACAAGAGAGAAGGATTAAATGAATTTAGACATATAAAGAAATCTTTCAGACAATTCACAGCACTTAAATTGAGCTGGAATAGAAAACCAACAGGCAAAAATAAACACAGAAGTTTTCCATGTGTTGAGGCTATCTAAGCAAATATATGGTGATAGAAGAGAGCAGGGCAAACTCTGAAACTGCATAGTTGATAGTGGCTTAGAATAGCACTTCCCAAAATCTATCCTGCATATATCTTTTAGTTACGCACCAGTTTGGAATGTTTATATAATTTTCTTCAAAATCTTATTGAAAATAAGAAAAATCTTTTTTCCTTGAAATACAGATCTGAGAGAATCCAAAATCATTCAAAGTGAGTAAAAGAATATAAAAATATTAAGAAAAATTAAAATATTGTTGTATAAAGATTGGAGTTTTTCGTTAAGTCATATCACCTGGCAAGCTGTCTGGCACATAGTACATGTTCAATAACAATTTCTTCCAAAATTAATTAACAGAATTTCTATTGGATGATAAATAAATAAAAACATACAGAAGTAAAAAATTGATTGCCACTTCAGTTTTCAAATATATACTAATTAAATCATTCTTTCATGAGAGCAAGAGTAATAGATTGAAGGGGAAAAGAGGACAACACAAGCTAAATGTGAGAAAAAATCATTACTTAAACTTTTAGTAGGTGGAAGAAAAAATAGTATGTAAGTAAAATGTAGATTATGAAATTCTGTTTATTAACATTTTTTTTAAAGTTTCAAAGAAGTAATAGGTAATGGAATAAGGAAAGATGCTGACTCTTATCTATTGAATGCGTGTTTAAGACATTGAAGGTTAATTGCAAGTAAACAGAGGGCTATTGTTAGAGAAAGATTAATTAGAATAAGTGAGGAAATTAAAATAATCAGAAAAATATAAAGGTTTATATAAAAGCCTCCTTGTAAATAAGTTATAATGTCTCAGACAATGTTAAGTTCTTGAGCGAAGCACTGAACCAGGAATCAGTTATTTCATACCATGATGACACATAATCATGCAAATAAAACATCAAATGCATTTATCAAATATTATTTTCAAAGGTGACATACTAGAAAATGATAGCATTTGTACAGCATTTCACAGATACATTTATTTACTTATAATGAGTATCACTATTTTAAATGACTACATTTGAAAAATTCAGAGTGATGAAATGAAATTTCATCAAAATTTCAAAATGAAATTTTTACTCTATGTTCAGAGGACACCACAAGCCAGACTTTTATGACTGGCAGTTCACTAGCTCAGCCATTTCATCAAATCATCATTTTCTGGGAGGCACAAATTTACTCAGTGGCCCTTTTACAATCAGTCCCACATTAGAACCACTTGGTTTTAATGCAGAGCTGTTCCATTAATGCTCCTTTAATTTTAAATTAAGCTACTAAGTCAGCTGAAGCAACCTGAAGAATTTGAAGCTTTTCAAGGTTACTACCACTGATTGTTTTGTAACCCAGACAAGTCAGTTTCTTAGCACTTCAGCTTTTCAATTGTTAAAATGAGGTTTAAATATTCTTCCTTCACATCACTTGATGAAATGGTAGGAATTATGGGAATGATTTTAGAAAAGTGGTGTAACTTGTTGAAATTAAGTACATAAGTACATTTAAACCAATTATTCATACCAAGGTGAAGTGATGTCTCTGCACTCTCAAATCACTCTTAATGTGTTAAAATTTTTAAAAAGTACATATGACTATATTTCTTTTATTTTAAAGTAACTCAGGATACCCATTTTAATGTCAGCTGGTTGCTTGCTCAACAACATTACCACATTTTTTTATACCTCACTGATGCACAAGATGTTTGCTACAGAATTAATTTCAAGTTGATGAATTGAGTCAGACATACCATCAGATTTCTAACCTAAGATCACACCAATTCCTGAAGTTCCTAATCTGTAAATACCATTATCAGCTCAATTATCTGATGTACCCTAGCAAGTAAAACACAATATAAGCATGTAACACTGTCAACCATTTTTCACTTGAATTTTTGACTGAAATACTCTCTAGATTGAAACATCAGATTACTCTATTGGTTTCCTATGGTTAAATTTATAGACTAAATAATATAGATGACTGACCAGTTTTTCTCCACTTTATAAGGAGACAACTCTAAACTTGTATTGAATGCAGACAAATAAAACTGATCTAAAAATAAAACAATTGATATAAAGTTACTTATATGCATATTATATGGTCTTTGTTAAAAACATAATAAACAGAAACCTCAATTAAATACAGCCAGGAGATCATCAGAGGAAGCTCTCTCACCCTGTAACAATAGCAGAGTCCAAAGGAGAAGAAAGACTCATCTTCCTTCCTGGCAAGGACTCAGACAATGAAAAGCCACAGAGTCTTTCTTTCTCTCTCTCTTTCTTTCTCTCTTTCTTTCTTTCTTTTCTTTCTTTCTTTCTTTTTTCCTTTCTTTCTTCTTTCTTTCTTTCTTTCTTTCTTCCTTCCTTCCTTCCTTCCTTCCTTTCTTTCTTCCTTTCTTTCTTCCTTCCTTCCTTTCTTCCTTCCTTCCTTCCTTTCTTTCTTTTTCTCTTTCTTTCTTTCTCTTTCCTTTCTTTCCTTCTTTCTTTCCTTCCTTCCCTTCCTTCCTTCCTTCCTTCCTTCCTTCCTTCCTTCTTTCTTTCTTTCTTTCTTTCCTTTCTTTCTTTCTTTCTTTCATCTTTATTGCAGTATAATTGCTTTGCAATGGTGTGTTAGTTTCTGCTTTATAACAAAGTGAATCAGCTATACATATACATATAACCCCATTTCTCTTCCCTCTTGCATCTCCCTCCCACCCTCCCTATACCACCCCTCTAGGTGGTCACAAAGCACCAAGCTGACCTCCCTGTGCTATGTGGCTGCTTCCCACTAGCTATCGGTTTTACATTTGGTAGTGTATATATGTCCATGCCAGTCTCTTACTTTGTCCCAGCTTACCTTTCCCCCTCCCTGTGTCCTCAAGTCCATTCTCTAGTAAGTCTGCCTCTTTATTCCCATCCTGCCCCTAGGTTCTGTAAATTGATACAGCCACTATGGAGAACAGTATGGTGGTTCCTTAAAAAACTAAAAATAGAACTACCATATGACCCAGCAATCCCACTACTGGGCATATACCCTGAGGAAACCATAATTCAAAAAGAATCATGTACCACGATGTTCATTGCAGCTCTATTTACAATAGCCAGGACATGGAAGCAACCTAAGTGTCCATCAACAGATGAATGTATAAAGAAGATGTGGCACATATATACAATGGAATATTACTCAGCCATAAAAAAGAAGTGAAATTGAGTTATTTGTAGTGAAGTGGATGGACCTAGAGTCTGTCATACAGAGTGAAGTAAATCAGAAAGAGAAAAACAAATACAGATTCTTTCTTTACTGTAGCTCTCCCAACTTCTTTTTCTTCTTTATAAAAGCAGCCACTTCCCTTGCCCTGCAGGGACTTGCATGTGTCTTCCCCTGGTTACAGACTCTGAACTGAGATTCTCCACTGATCCCAAATAAAGCCATCTTTGCTGGAGAAATATCTGGCAGTTTATTTGTTTCAGGTCAACAATTTCATTAAACTTTACACAGTGCTGTCCAATATGATAACTGCCAACCAGATGTTGCTACAGGGTACTTGAATTGTAGCCAGTCTCAATTGAGATGTGCCGTAAGCATGAAATACATACCAGACTTCAAAGACATAGTATAAAAAATTTAAAATTTTCTCCTTAATAATTTTATATTGATTCCATAATAAAATAACATTTTGCATGCATAAGATTAAATTTAAAAAAATATTATTACATCAATTTCACTGGCTTAGTTTTACTTGTTAATGTTGCCACTAGAAAATTTGAAATACACATATGACTCACATTATATTTCTACTGAACAAAGCTAGTCTAGCTGTCAAAAAGGAAAAAAAGGATGGAAGCCACCAAGCAGATACTCTTTTCTAAAAAGAAGAATCAAAAGCATTAAGATATACACTTAGATATACAATTTAAATAATGATACACATATAGAATTTATGACAAATATTAAAGATGGCAGGAAGACAAAGAACAGAAAACAGTCTCTGTTGATAATTACATTGTATCATAAAACACGAGTATCATGTCATGTTCACTCTGATTTAAGAAAAGAACATCTACATTGAAAAATTATGCCAAATATATAAAAATGAATGCAAAAATGTAATAGCAATATGTTAATATGCCACATGTAACCATAAGGTGGAATATCAACTTGTATCAAAGTCTACACAGTGACTATTTTATTGTATTATAAAACTTATATCTGCATTATTTTATAACTTTTAAGCATCATTTTTATCAGAGACTAAATTGCCTTTCAAATTTCATATATTATTTAGTTGAAAGGATTATCAAATTCATTTAATGATGATTTTCATTTTGCTTTTTATAAGTCATTCACAAAATGATAATTTTGCTTACATTAAAAAAAAAAAACCTGCTTTAGTGTACACGGATTATACAGAATTCCACATTAAAATATTTTATATTCAAATAGAGATATATTTCACATTAAAGAAAGCATTTTTATCCCAACATTAAAAAGTTATTAGGCCACTTATATAATTAAAATGCCTTCCTCTCATTATTCTACTAATTGTAAAATTCATTTTGAAGAAATATTTAAAGTTTCCCTAACAATCTTTTTCCTCCCAACTTCACCCTTTTATTGTCAGAGAGTCTTGAACTCCTCAGGCTTCCTTTGAATGTGCTGTTCATGATGGCATATCTACCACCTGCCAATCTTTCTCCCAAATAGTTGATGATCCAATCACAACACAAACTTATAAAATCATGTATCCAAATATTTTCTTTGCTGCTAAATTCATGTCTCCAAGAATCATTTTTCATTGAAAAAAGTTCCTAAAGCTAATGAATCAAATGCTTTACTTCTTTGAACTACATTTCATAAATGATGTCTTTCTCTAACTCTACTTTTCAATCTATCCCTACTGTCTTTCACTTGCCTTTGCTCTCACTCTAATTCACATAATATGAGACAGCTCTTTTATACATTTCACTAGCCTGTTTGATGTCTCTTAGGATTCTTTCAAAATATACACTCATTCATCTCTACCAAATTACCAAAATTGTTGTTACATAAGACTTTTACCTAAGAATGATTCATCCATTTTTTACATCATATTGAAAGCAAGGTACAGGAATACCTTGGAGGTATTGTTAGTTTGGTGTCAAACCACCACAGGAAAGTAAATATCACAATAAAGTGAGTCACATGAATTTTGGGGGTTTGCAGTGCATATAAAAGTTATGTTCATTCTCCAAATAGATCACATGCTGGCCACAAAACAAGTATCTATAAATTTAAGAAGATTGCAATCATATCAAGCATCTTCTATGACCACAACGGTATGAAACTAGAAATAAACACGGAAATCACTGCAAAATCACAAAATGTTAAGGCTAAACAATATGGTAAAAAACAATCAATGGGTCACTGAGAAAACCAAAGAGGACATTAGAAAAGACCTGAAGACAAATAAAAATGGAAACACAGTGATCCAAAAGTTATGGGATGCAGCAAAAGCAGTTCTAAGAGGGAAGTTTATAGTGATACAAGCCTACCTCAGGAAACAAGAAACTCTCAAATAAAGAATCAAACCTTACACATAAAGGAACTAAAAAAAGAAGAACAAATAAAACCCAAAGATAGTAGAAGGAGAAAAATAATAAGTATCAGAGCAGAAATATATGAAAGAGAGCAAAAACAGAAAAGACTAATGAATCAGAAGCTAGTTCTCTGAAATAATAAACATATTGATAAACATTTAGCCATGCTCATCAATAAAAAAAGAGGGCCCAAATAAATAAAATCAGAAACGAAAGGGACAAGTTACAACTGATACCACAGAAATACAAAAGATCATAAGAGAATACTAAAACAATTACACACCAATACAATGAACAACCTAACATAAAATAGACAACTAAGAAGAAATAGATAAATTCCTAGAAATGTACACTCTCCCAAGACTAAATCAAGAGGACATTTTAAATAAAGACCAATTCCAGTAATGACATTGAATTGGTAATCAAAAAACTCCCAACAAACAAAAGTTCAGGACCAGATGGATTCACAGGTCAATTCTACCATCATTTAAATCACTTAAGCATTTAACCATAATTTAATCATTTAACATTTAACACAATCATTTAACACCTATCCTTCTCAAACCTATTCCAAAAAGTTGAAGAGGAAGGTATGTCAGAATCACTATGATATCAAAACCAGACAAGATGCCACAAAAAAGAAAATTACAGGCAAATATCACTGATGAGCAGACATGCAAAAATCCTCAACAAAATATTAGCAGACGGAATTCAAAATACATTTAAAGGATCATAGACCATGATCACGTAGTATTTATGCCAAGGATGCAAAAATGGTTCAATATCTGCAAATCAATAAATGTAGTACACCACATTAACAAACCAAAGGATAAAAAGTATGTGATCATCTCAATAGATGCAGAAAAATCTACTGACAAATTCAATATCCATTTATGATAAAAACTCTCAACAAAGTGGATATATAGGAAACATACCTCAACATAATAAAGGCTATACATGACAAGCCCACAGCCAACATCATACTCAATGCAGAAAGGCTCAAAGCATTTCCTCTAAGATCAGGAACAAGAAGAAGATGCCCACTCCTGCCACTTTCATTCAACAAAGTATTAAACGTCCCAACCACAGAAATCAGATGAGAAAAAAAATTAAAAGGAATCCAAACTGGAAAGGAAGAAGTAAAGTGTCACTCTTTGCAGATGACATGATACTATATATATATCTATATATCTATATATATATATCTATATATATATAGATATATATATATGAAATTCTAAAAATGCTATCAGAAAACTATTAGAACTAACAAATACATTCAGTGTCAGGATACAAAATTAACATACAGAAATCTGTTGCATTCCTATACACTAACAACAAACTATCAGAAGGAGAAATTAAGAAAACAATCCAAGTTACAACTGCATCAAAAAAATAAAATGCCTAGGAATAAATTTAACCAAGGAGGTAAAAGATTTATACTCAGAATACTCTAATACATTGTTGAAAGAAATTGAAGATGAAACAAAAAAAAAAAAATGGAATGACATACTACGCTCATGTATTGGAAGGATTTATATTGTTAAAGTGACCACACTACCGAAGGCAATCTACAGATTCAAAATCATCCCTATCAAAATACCAATGGCATTTTTCACAGAAGTAGGATCAATAACTCCCAAATTTGTATGGAAATCTCTGATAGACAAAGCAATCTTGAGAGAGAAGAAGAAAGCTTCAGGTATCACTCTGCCTGATTTCAAAGTGTACTACAAAGCTACTGTAATCAAAATATTATGGTACTAGAACAAAAACAGAACCATGTATCAGTGGAACAGAATAGAGAACCCAGAAATAAACCCACAATTACACGGTCAATTAATCTACAACAAAGGAGGGAAGAATATAAAATTGAGAAAAGAGAGATTGTTCAATAAATAATGTTGGGAAAACTGGACAGCTATATTCACAAGAATCAACCTGGGCTACTTATTCACACCATATACAAAAATAAACTCAAAATGGATTAAGACTTAAGTGTAAGAACTGAAACTATAAAATGCCTAAAAGAAAAAGTAGGCAGTATACTCTCTTACATTCATCTTAGCAATAATATTTTGGATCTGTCTCCACAGGCATAGGAAACAAAAGAAAAAGTGAACAAACGGGACTATATCAAACCAAAAAGCTTTTGTACATCAGAAGAAACTATCAAGAAATAAAAACACAGCTTACTGAATGAAAGAAGATATTAGCAAACAATATATCTGAAAAGGGGTTAATATCAAAAATATGGAAGGAACTCATACAACTCAACAACAATAAAAACAAACAAACAGAATACGAAATGGGAGAGGACCTAAATAGACACTTTTCCAAAGAAGACATACAGATGGCACATACACCAGGCACATGAAAAGATGCTCAATATCACTAATCATCAGGCAAATTTCAAATCAAAACCTCAATGAGCTATCACTTTACACATGTTCAGAATGACTATCATCAAAAAGACAACAAATAACAAGTGTTGATGAGAATATGGAGCAAAGAGAATCCTCATGTATTGTTGGTGGGATTGTAAATTGGTGAAGCTACTATGGAACACAGTAAGACAAATTCTCAGAAAATTAAAGAACCACCACATGATCCAGCAATTTCACTTCTGGGTATTTTCCCAAAGAAAACAAAAACACTAATTTGAAAAGATATATGCACACCAATGTTCATTGCAGCATTATTTACAATAGCCAATATATGGAAGCAACCCAAGTTTCATTTGATAGATGAGGAAGATGATACACACACACACACACAATGGAATATTACTTAGAAATTTAAAAAAATTGAAATCTTACCATTTGCGACATGGATGAATATAGAAGGTATTATAATAAGTGAAGTAAGTCAGACAGAAAAAGACAAATACCTCATGATCTCACTTATATGCATAATGTAAAACAAACAAACAAACAAATAAAACTAACAAACAAAATGAAAACAGACTCGTAGATACAGAGAACAATTGGGTGGGTGCCAGAATGTAGGCAGGTAGTGGGTATGTGAAATAGGTGTAGGTGGTTAAGAGGTACAAACCTTCAATTATGTAATAACTAAGTCATGGCATACTACACAACATAAGCAATATGTTCAATAACATTGTAATAACTTTCTATGATGATAGATGGTTATAAGACTTATCCTGGTGATAATTTCATAATCTATGCAAATGTTAAAATACTTTGTGGGCTTCCCTGGTGGTGCAGTGGTTAAGAATCTGCCTGCCAATGCAGGGGACACGGGTTCGAGCCCTGGTCTGGGAAGATCCCACATGCTGCGGAGCAACTGGGCCCGTGAGCCACAACTGCTGAGCCTGCGCGTCTGGAGCCTGTGCTCCGCAACGGGAGAGGCCACGACAGTGAGAGGCCCACGCACCGCGATGAAAAGTGGCCCCCACTCGCTGCAACTGGAGAAAGCCCTCACACAGAAACGAAGACCCAACACACCCAAAAATAAATAAATAAATAAATAAATAAATTTATTAAAAAAAAAAATACTTTGTAGTACACCTGAAACTAACAATATTGTATGCCAACTCTATTTCATTTTAAAATGTTATGTTCACACTGTACTGTTGTCTATGAAGTTTGCAATAGCATTATGTCTAAAAGAAGCAATGTGCATACCTTAATTAGAAAATACTTAATCACTAAAAATGCTAATCATCATCTGAGCCTTTGGCGAGTCACAATCTTTCTGCTGGTGGAGGGCCTTGCCTTGATGAATTTTTCTACCCATGTAATCAGAAGAAATAAGGGGAGGTGCTTCCTCAGGACAGGCCACTATTTCAATCAAATTTGTTCCTGTATTAACAGTAGTGCTTGGGTATCTAGACATTCTCATCTTTAGGGGCTTGGCTGCTGGCTTATATAAAACACAGAGAGAATGACCTTGCTTAGATCTTGAGCTTTAACCTAATGCTTCAGCTCCGTTTACCAGTGAGCTCTAGGCTGGAATGGAGAACACTAGCCAAGTAAAATTAAGTGCCTTTGATTTCCCACTTATTCTCCTTTGGTATCTGTATATTCAGTCCCTTCAGGAACCACCTAAAGAAACAGTTATCTAGAGCAAGGTGAGATTTGAGCATGTCTGGGTCCCTTGGCTTAACATCATTTAAAAACACCTCAATATCAATCCTACTTAAAACAGTAGAAACAGTGGAAAAATACTTATAAAAGAAAGAGAAAAAGTAGTGTGTTCCATTCTTTTACTCATTAACATGCTGTGGTATGCAGAGGGAGACCATGATTTTGGAGTTCTGCTTAACTATTTTTATTGGCAATCACCAGACATAATTTCAGAGTTTTGTTTTGCTGTTTGTTTGTGAGGTGTGTGTCTTTTTTTTTCTTTTTGGAGGGGGAGCTCAGGTGTGTTCCCATGGATGATAGGTGTAGAAAAGTTATAGGAATCTTCAGAGAGATTATGAGATACAGAAATTTGAGAATCACTACTCTAGATATAAAACTAGAAATCTGTAAATGTGCATAATGAGAACTCATCAAGTCCAAGTTGAAAATCTTTACTATATTACTAGAAAGAAGGACGACCTCTATTT
The DNA here is from genome assembly GCF_965194805.1 of Balaenoptera borealis. NCBI lineage: Eukaryota > Metazoa > Chordata > Mammalia > Artiodactyla > Balaenopteridae > Balaenoptera > Balaenoptera borealis. The sequence goes on from NC_138870.1 coordinate 31,475,490, forward strand.
TATTTCACAAGTTTAATACAATCATTCTTAAAATCTCATGTGAACACCTCAGTAATGCTTAGAAAAACAAGACAAAAAATATTCAATCTAAAATTAAAATTTGAAAATGTGGTCATTTCAGTATATTTGCTTCTTAAAGCATTATAAGTTTTAAGAGCAAAAACAAAAGAAAAGACAATGCCTTACCTTCCATCTCGATCCCAGTCATACACCTCTACTTTGACTGTTCTGTCCATGGGGAAAACATACACACAGAGTGAAGTTACTTAGTAAGATCAAATTAACATATGACTGAATGTTAAAAAATAAGTTATAGATTTTCTTAGATAAAATAGTGTATGCTTTCAAGTTTTACAAAATAGTTTAAAGTTGATTTTGCTAATTTTAATACTATTCTTCAATTTATATCTTAAAATAGGTTTCTAAAATCATACAGATTTTTAATTCTTTAAACAGAGTAGGAAAGTATATGGGAAAAGCATTTATAGTTTGACATAGCTTCTCGATGGAGAGGAATAGAGCTACTCCTCCACTCTTCAAAACCATTATCTTAGAGAAGTATTTCTCAATCTCAGCATGGATCAGAATCACATGGAGGGCTTGTCAAAACGTGAATTGTTGGACCTCATGCCCAGTGTTCCCAGTTCAGTAGCCTTGGGTTCGGCCCAAGAATTTAATTTATACAAGTTTCATCAGGTGCTGCTGATGCTCTAACTAGGAACCATATTATAAGAATCACTTTCTTAGAATGAGTCCAATTAAATAAAGTTATGATACTACTAAATGAATAAAGTGACAGTCAAGCAGCATAATAAATTTTAAAGTAAATTTAATGACATATACCAATATACCAATCAATAGTTCTTTCTATGATATTTGTTAATATAATAAATCTTCATTTTTCTAATATACGAGTAATAAGATAAACAAAATATCTTTTGGGGTGAATAGGGGTTTTTGTATTATAATCTTACAATCAACTTTCATAAGAAAATGAAAAGTTCTTTGATACTAAGAAATCTTCAGGTATATTGTGGGAAGATCTTCAGGGCCACTTCACCCACCTATTTGTAAAACACCAGAATCTCCCTGTTCTACATCTCTAGAACTTTTATAATTCAGCCACCATGGGAGCAATGATGTCAAATAGGATTCTCAGGAGGAAATCAGGGTTTATAACATATGTAGTCATAATCTTATGTATCTTGTATATTTACTTATTCCTCTCTAGAAAGATAATAAATACCAAATGAAAATCTTGAGGCAATGAAAATTCTGGGATGATTTTTGAATATGTTAAACAAATATTCAATATATTTTTAGCACTTTGCACATTTTTTTCTTGAAAAATTAGTTAAACCAAATTTTAATTTCTCATATTATCCCTCCTCCCCAAATCATTGTGGATTAAAAAAAAAGTTATTTAAAAAATTCTGAATAAATCAACTATGCTTTTGTAAATACACACTTACATTGGTAAAGAAGCCAACTTAATTTTTAAAATTCAACTTAGATTATTGGATACAAAATCTATAGTGAATATTCAAAACTCTCAGAAAAGTTGTCATTTATTTTACCTGTCATAATCGCCATTACATAAAGCTCTGACTGAGATCTTGAATGCTTGCCATATAGGATTTAGAGTGTTTTTGACAACTTCTGTTTTATGACAAATTGTAAAACTGTAAAAAAAAGTTTTCAGTTATTTTCATGATTCAGTTATAATATATTGTTTTAGTAGTCATTCTTCTGTTTCTTTTTGTGCAGAATACATGTTACCAGTCCCTCTATTGCTGCTATATCAGTCAATAAAAAGAGATTTGCAGTTTTAAAACTTTAAAGATTAGCTCAACATAACATAAAGCAATGAGATTTTGCAATGAGTTTACTAAAAATGATCTGCAAATTCAATAAATCCTAAAGCTGCTTTGTAAATACTCTCTATAAAAATTGTGGTGACATATTGATATAGTGAAAAGTATCCATGGGTCACTAAGAATATGAAGGTCATCAGTAACCCTGAGAAGGGCAGTTTTGTTGGAGTGCTGGAGACAAAAATCTGGTTGGAATGGGTTTAAGAAAGAGAAGAGAAACTGAGGCAGAGTGTATAAACAACACTTTTGAGCAGTTTAGCTGTAAAGAGAAAAAGAGAAATTGGGGATAGCTTAAAGGGGAAAGATTAGTCAAGAGAAACGTTTGTTTTTTGTTACTTTTTTTTTCAAGATGAAAGAAATAACAGCAAGGTTGCATGCTTAAGGAAAAAGTACATTAGAGAGAAAACAATTTGTGATTCATGAAAGAAAGGGGATAAAAGATAGAGCAATGTCCTGAAGTAGATGGAAATGGATGGGATAGAGGGAATCCATGGAGGGGTTGGCCTTGGGAGCACAGATAGTCATTTTGCAGAGCATTCAGGAAGGTCGAGCACAGGGGTAGATGCTGTGATGGGATCTTGCAGAAGTTCTCCTCTTGCTTCCGTTTTCTTATTAAATAGAAAGCAAGATAACCAGCAGAGAAGGAAGAAGGCAAAAGTGCTAAACTGTCTGGGAGGGAGGGAACACTGATGGATTAAGGAAAGGGAGTAAGATTCCTGGGGAGGGCTAAGGGCCTATTTAAGATTAATGTAATAAATTTATGTTCAGACCACTCAGTATGTGGTTCTTTCTTTCTTTAAACTGTTGACTCTATGTACCTAAAGAATCCCTAAAGGGAAGAAAGATAGCAATTCAAGAATATATAATAAGGGGTAGAATCCATGGAGCCTTAAACTAGGTTTTCTGATTCAAATTCCAGTATTGTTTCCACCGAATCATTCAATCTCCAGACATCAATCAGGTCCTGGAAAAGTTCTTGCCTAAATGCAAATTTATGCAGCAGTTACTGAGCTATAAAATGTTTTAAATAAGCTTGGTTAGAACAATACCTAAACTCAACCTTCACTAAAACCTTAGTCATGAAGTGTTCTAAATTCAAGGGATCCCTCTAATAGGCATGAACATGAGAATATTACATAACTACCATAGTGAACATACTGTAATTAAGCCCCACAAGGAAATAATCTCATTTTGAAAGGGCCTTGAGTCCATTTTCCTCTTCTCAGGCAAGAAAGGGTCTCTCTGCATTAAGAGATCAAATAGAAACATAATATAAATAGATCATGTATTCAATTTAATATTTATGGCATTAGTGCCATACTCTTCCTGGTAGTATCCTCAACTATCTAAAGAAAATCATGTTACTAAATTGACAGAGCTCAAGAGAATATGTGTATATAATGTGGCCAAAGGCTCTCTAAGTTGAATCACCCAAAGCAATGTAGGAGTCACTGGGGGCAAAAGACATTAAAGAAAGAGAGAGGATAGAGAAGACTCTAAAAGGTTAATCAACAGCCAACATCGTCCTCAATGGTGAAAAACCGAAACCATTTCCACTAAGATCAGGAACAAGACAAGGTTGCCCACTCTCACCACTATTATTCAACATCGTTTTGGAAGTTTTAGCCACAGCAGTCAGAGAAGAAAAAGAAATAAAAGGAATCCAAATCGGAAAAGAAGAAGTAAAGCTGTCACTGTCTGCAGATGACATGATACTATACATAGAGAATCCTAAAGATGCTACCAGAAAACTACAAGAGCTAATCAATGAATTTGGTAAAGTAGCAGGATACAAAATTAATGCACAGAATACTCTGGCATTCCTATAAATTAATTATGAAAAATCTGAAAGTGAAATTAAGAAAACACTCCCATTTACCACTGCAACAAAAAGAATAAAATATCTAGGAATAAACCTACCTAAGGAGACAAAAGACCTGTATGCAGAAAATTATAAGACACTGATGAAAGAAATTAAAGATGATACAAATAGATGGAGAGATATGCCATGTTCTTGGATTGGAAGAATCAACATTGTGAAAATGACTCTACTACCCAAAGCAATCTACAGATTCAATGCAATCCCTATCAAACTACCACTGGCATTTTTCACAGAACTAGAACAAAAAATTTCACAATTTGTATGGAAACACAAAAGACCCCAAATAGCCAAAGCAATCTTGAGAACGAAAAATGGAGCTGGAGGAATCAGGCTCCCTGACTTCAGATTATACTACAAAGCTACAGTAATCAAGACAGTATGGTACTGGCACAAAAACAGAAATATAGATCAATGGAACAGGATAGAAAACCCAGAGATAAACCCACGCACATATGGTCACCTTATCTTTGATAAAGGAGGCAAGAATATACAGTGGAGAAAAGACAGCCTCTTCAATAAGTGGTGCTGGGAAAACTGGACAGATATATGTAAAAGTATGAAATTAGAAGACTCCCTAACACCATACACAAAAATAAACTCAAAATGGATTAAAGATCTAAATGTAAGGCCAGACACTATCAAACTTTTAGAGGAAAACATAGGCAGAACACTCTATGACATAAATCACAGCAAGATCCTTTTTGACCCACCTCCTAGAGAAATGGAAATACAAACAAAAATAAACAAATGGGACCTAATGAAACTTAAAGTCTTTTGCACAGCAAAGGAAACCATAAACAAGACAAAAAGACAACCCTAGAATGGGAGAAAATATTTGCAAATGAAGCAACTGACAAAGGATTAATCTCCAAAATTTACAAGCAGCACATGCAGCTCAATATCAGAAAAACAAACAACCCAATCCAAAAATGGGCAGAAGACCTAAATAGACATTTCTCCAAAGAAGATATACAGATTGCCAACAAACACATGAAAGAATGCTCAACATCATTAATCATTAGAGAAATGCAAATCAAAACTACAATGTGATATCATCTCACAGCAGTCAGAATGGCCATCATCAAAAAATCTAGAAACAATAAATGCCGGAGAGGGTGCGGAGAAAAGGGAACCCTCTTGCACTGTTGGTGGGAATGTAAATTGATATAGTCACTATGGAGAAGAGTATGGAGGTTCCTTAAAAAACTAAAAATAGAACTACCATACGACCCAGCAATCCCACTACTGGGTATATGCCCTGAGAAAACCATAATTCAAACAGAGTCATGTAACAAAATGTTCATTGCAGTTCTATTTACAATAGCCAGGACATGGAAGCAACCTAAGTGTCCATCAACAGATGAATGGATAAAGAAGATCTGGCACATATATACAATGGAATATTACTCAGCCATAAAAATAAATGAAATTGAGTTATTTGTAGTGAGTTGGATGGACCTAGAGTCTGTCATACAGAGTGAAGTAAGTCAGAAAGGGAAAAACAAATACCGTATGCTAACACATATATATGGAATCTAAGAAAAAAAAAAAAAAAGGTCATGAAGAACCTAGTGGCAAGACGGGAATAAAGACACAGACCTACTAGAGAATGGACTTGAGGATATGGGCAGGGGGAAGGGTAAGCTGTGACAAAGTGAGAGAGTGGCATGGACATATATACACTACCAAATATAAAATAGATAGCTAGTGGGAAGCAGCCGCATAGCACAGGGAGATCAGCTCGGTGGTTTGTGACCACCTAGATGGGTGGGATAGGGAGGGTGGGAGGGAGGGAGACGCAAGAGGGAAGAGATACGGAAACATATGTATATGTATAACTGATTCACTTTGTTATAAAGCAGAAACTAACACACCATTGTAAAGCAATTATACTCCAATAAAGATGTTAAAAAAATAAATAAATAAAAGGTTAATCAAAATATCTAAAGCAGAGGGAAGAAAATTAAAGGAGATAAGGGAGAAGTAGGCAGGAGAAAAACAGAGGGAATCAAATGAGAAAAAGCAAAAGTACACAAAAATAGTTAAGAAAAATTCATAGGGACAAAAGTATGTATATTGTTTTCATAAACAGGCATCTGCCTATCTTCATAACACTACATATTCTTAAAGATTTACAAAGGGACTTTCTCTTCTTCTCTTATATCTTATTCTAATATATACCAATCTTTGGTATGGTGATAGATACAGATACCTAGCTATATAGGTATCTAGATAGGTAGGTAGAAGATAGATAGATGAAAGATGGATGATAGATAGATAATAGATTAAATGGATAGATAGAGAGCTAAATAGAGATAGAGCAACCAATGAACCATCTTCAAACGAACATGCTCAACAATCTACTGACTTCTAGGCCTTTTTGCTTACAGTTAAATCAAAATTTCTGTCATATTCCTAGTATTATCAGCCATAGTAATTAAATACTTTGAAACTTCTTCTCTTAATAAAGTGACTCACTTTCTTAGTGAGCTACTTTAAGGGAGGTAGTCATCTGTCTTCTATTAATCATTCTCATTTGTAAAGTATTAGATGTTATATAGACAGCAAAATCTCTCCAGTAATTCCAGCACTAGTGTAATTAGTGAAAATTCTAACAGGAGTCTGAGGTAGCTCTTTCTACTATTCAGGAGTATTGCTATATAAATATAAATGTGTATGTATATATGTATTACCCATAGCATTATTAAGAAAAATATTTTTATTAAATAACCTGTGTTAAAATACTTTAAATGAAGCCAATTACCAAAAAACAGTTATTCCAAAGGAAAATTATTACCTAATTATGAATACAGGTCAAATTACTAAATAATGTGAAGGCAAGAAAATAAGAATTTATAATCATATATTATTATGGATTTTCATTAATGCTTACAGTTGAAATTAAGTTTTACTCTTTCTTATAATATGAGCCTCAAACACTAGGCAACAAGCAATTTGTGAAGTAGCTCCATGTTCAAATACATGTTAAAAATGAAGATAAAGTCTTTGCAGTTACAAAGACACACATAAAAAGTGAGGAGTAAAAGCATTTTTATTCATTCAAAACTCATCAGAACAAAACATATGTATATTAATACATTAATACATATGTCCTAATATATATATTTGGATCTAGCTGGCGAACTATTTTTTGTGTGTAACGCAAGTGGAAAGTTTTCTGAATTGAGATTCACAATATTTTAGCAATAGTTATTTTTAAATGATTTGAGATTTTTGGATTAGTTGCACTCAATATTTATATTTTATTTAATCAAGTTAATACCATTTTTATAAGCATAATAAATTTTGTAATATATCTCTTACCAGTAGCATTAAATGTATGATAGACTGAAATTCTATAATTGTACAAAAAATATTTCTAAGAAAACTAATAAGAATAAAATAGAAAATTCAGGAAATAAGTCATTCAAACAGGAGGAAACATAAGAACTTTTTAATTCAAGAAAATTTGAACAATTCTTTAGTTTTTTTCCTAACTGTGAAATGACTGGAAAATATGCTTATTTTCTCCACTGTCCAATATTTTTCACATGGGTAAATTAGTGTTCAGATACAAATGCTACTCTAACATTTTTACCACCAAAATAGAAAAGAAGCATGCAAAATCCAATGATATGATACCATAACAAAAATAACCAACAGTTGCCCAGTAGCTGCATCAGCAAAAATCGTACACTATGTAAAGCTTCATTTTATATTGCTCAGTATAATCACTTTAAATAGCAAACTTTCTATTTTTATGTACCATTTTATACTTATTACATAACATTAACATGTTGTATAATTTCATTTATAAGTGTAGCAGGTTACATTTTTTTTTACATTCTATTCCCCTCATTTTAATCTCCAAATGACATTTTCTCTTTAGCTAATATTTTATTATGCACAGTTGAGGAAAACAGAGGAGGAAACATTATACCATAAGATAAAAATAATAATAATAACAGCTAACATAATTCTTATGTTAGGGAAGCTTCTAAATGATTTTTGTGTAGTAACTCATTTAATACTCTCAACAGCCCTGGGAGATAACTATGATCATAGCCCATTTTACAGATGAGGAAACTGAGTGTCATATGAGTTTAAAAACTTGCCTATGGTCCCATAGCTATTAAGTAGTGGGGTCACGGTTTACACCTAAGCAGCAGGACCTTATTTAGCTCATAAATTTAACCACTAAACTTTTTCATTACTACTGACAATACAGTAAGAATCATAGAAGATAACAATAAAATGTATTTCATGGTAGAGTCATATGTATTAAATTATACTCTGTACAATGGAATACTACTCAGCCATAAAAAAAGAATGAAAACTTTGTCATTTGCAGTAACATGGATGGACTTAGAGGATACTATGCTAAGTGAAATAAGTCAGACAGAGAAAGACATATACTGTATGATATTACTTATATGTGGAATCTAAAAAATACAACAAGCTAGTGAATATAACAAAAAAGAAGCAGACTCATGGATATAGAGAACAAACTAGTGGTTACCAGTGATGAAAGGGGAGAGAGGAGGAGCAATGTTGGGGTAGGGGAATAAGAGGTACAAACTATTTTGTATAAAATAAGCTACAAGGATATAGTACAATGCAGGGAATATAGCCAATATTGTAAAATAATTATAAATGAAATGCAATCTTTAAAAATTGTGAATCACTATATTGTACACCTGTAACTCATATAATATTGTATATCAACTATACTTCAATAAAAAATTAAAATAAATTATAACTCTATAATACATTTTCAAATCACATAGAAACCAGTCTAATCGTAACTAGTAAAATATTCAAATTACTAGAGGGTAATGAAAAATTTTCCTGAATGTTAGATATCATTGAAAAAACCCTGTAGTATAAAAAGCAGCCCCTAAACTCCATATCCTTCTCCAAGAAATTGGCTTAAGGGTTCAATTCTATAACAAATACTTTAGTTTCATAATTTTAGATTTCCACAAACATATAAATCTTCCATTCTATTAAGGCAATAATATAATTTTAGGAAAAGTAAAGAGGAAATGTTTCTATGAAGCTGAAAATCATTCATTATAAATATCAAACAAAACATAAAATGCCTATAAAGTTACACATTATTATTGAGAATAAAAAATCAAATCAATTTTTTGAATACCAAAATATTTTACTGTTTATCTATTTAATATGAATATCTGAGAAAAAGTGATAATTTGAAGTCATACTTATAATAGCCTTAAAATTCATAAAAGATAAATCTACCTGCCATCTTCATTACTTCGATAAAATACAAGAAAAGGATCTGATTTTCCAAATAAGTCCTTCTTGTCCAGTTTGTTCGCACAAAATTGCATCAGAACAGCATCCTACAAACAAAATTAATAAAACAGCTCAAAACCTGGGTTAACAATAACTAGAAACTGCAGATCACAAGCAAGACTTGACAAGAAAACAAATTTTTCCATTTTAATACAAATGGCCAAATGTGGGAGAATTCCAAACAACATAAAATTGTTTTTAAAGGACTATAAGACTAAAAAATTGACTCCTGGAAGTTTTTGTTCTAGTCACAGAACTATTACTTATTAAAACACTTCAACATTTCCTGCCCCAGAAAAGTGATATTAAACTGGATAATTCTATGTACCCAATATTATAATACAAGATCTCTATTTGTATCTTCAGTTATTCAGGTGTACATTTTTAGAATTTTTTTTTTTAATTTCCTAAGGAAATATTTACTAAGCATCTACTACGTATCTACAATGTATTAGATGTTGAGATTCATTAGATAATTAGATGAAGCAAAAGACAGATCCAGACTGACAACACAGTTTGCTATCTAAAGGGGAAAAAAGGTTCCTTCTTAATTATATAAAAGTGTACCACAATTTCTAAATAGCTACATTTCAAAATAACATATTATATAGGGCTTGAAGTAAAGTAAAGCACTTTCATTTTCACCTGTAACTTAAATCACTTAGTTGTATATTAATTATTTTGTCAAACCAATCACTTTTATCAATTTATAGACTCAAGCACTCATAACTTACATGATTTAGCTTAAAGGTAAACAAGATGAGGTATCATAAATCAAGGAAGTTAAACATTATTCAATGATGATAAGCAATATTTAAAGGGTATAAATTATATAGTAATTTAAAAATTAAAATCAGTATTTTAGATTTGTTTGTTTTTTTAACTGAAAGGAGATGCTAACAATTTTTGAAGCGGGTGGAGGGTCAAAGTAATTCACATTAAATCAAGAAGTCACAGTTTTAAATACTACTTGGTGAAAACGTTAATTCACCACTGCATTTTGCAGAGTTCAGAAATACTTATTAAGTATCTTCACATATATTAAAATACCCTTAGGAGAAAGTGGTTTTCCAAGAACATGGGACAAAGACATTGTTCTTTTTTTTTTTTTAAGTACAAATTTATTTTATTGTTCTTGCCACAGAAATAAATCACTCCTTTAAGACATTTTTCCAAAGCACCTAAAACAAAACACAAATTACCAAAAAACATTCTGATGTACTTAAAATACTTAGTAGAATCCTGAAATGTGTATATTTCAAATAAATGCTGACTAAAACTTCAAAGAGACTAAATATTATTAAAACATGATTTTTCATATGATCACTGGTAAATGTAATACCAAATTGTAGTTTTTCAAATTTTATTTCATAAGGCTTGCAAAATGAATAACTGACTCAACAGAAAAAATTTCTTTCAATGCACCAAATGATATAAACTTGGGGAAAATATTTTTTGTAATTACTCAAGTTAATAACTTAGGAGAGATTCCACCCATATCAAGCACAAAACAAGTCTAATTTCTGGCAAAAAAACAAGCATTTACTACTTCTAGAAATATACAAGCATCATTACAGTCTTTTTTTTTAACTCTTATGCTTAATGCCACCCTGAGAGAATTTTAAGACCTTTCTTTAATACTCCACACCAGAGTAACAAACTTCCTATTGAAGAAATCCACTTAAATGTTCAAAGGCATTTCTAACAAGTTCAAATCAAACTTGCTTCTCCAGTAATTTTTCCCAACTCATGAGTGACTCATCATCCACCCAAAGTGCTCAAGGAAGTTGTCCTTGACTCTTCCCTTTCCTGACCTTTTATCCAATCCATCATCAAGTTGCATAATTCTATCTCTAAAAAAATTTTCAAATCTTCAATCCAGCTACACAGGCACCACCTTAGTCCAAGCCAACCTCTTCTCTCACCTGGACATGCACATTGGCATTTATTCCTTTCTCCCTCTTCCACTTATCCAATCCATAGATCCACCTTCATGGACCTATCCAATCGATTCTCCATTCAGCAGAGAGAGTAATGGACTTAAAACATCAAAGAAATTAATTTTGTTCATAACTTAAAATTATTCAAGGCTTTCCCTTGCATTTAGAATAAACACAGAATCTTTAACATTGTCTACAAAAGCCCAACAGCAAACAAACTCTGAGCAGCCTTTTCCACCTTTATCTGGCAAAGTTTTAGCTCAATCATTCCCCAACTCCCATCCCCTTGCTAACTAACACACACCAGACACACTCTTTCCCTCTTTGGGCCCTATACAAGCTGTGTACTCCAAATCTTACCCTTTGGCTGACAAACCATTACTTGGGTCTAAGCTAAAATGGAATTTTCTCAAAGAGTCCCGAAGTTACCTCTACCCAGTATAAATTATGATTCTCCATGGTACTCTCTCATATTTATCACTTAGAACACATCATGAAATATTTACCTATACAGTCATCTGATTAATGTCCGTCGTTTCCACAAACTACATGTTTATTAGGGAAAAGGACAAGGGTTGCTTGTTGTTGTATTTTCTTGCCATTGTATTCCAAGCTTCCTTTCCAGGGACTAGCACGTTATACATTTTGTGAATATTTTTGAATCAATCAATCAGAATGAAAAATATTATTTGTGGACAATTTCAAGCTACCTTAAAAATACTGAGTGAAGAAACATTTCCAATATGACTTCAAAATTACTTTAATTCTTACTCTAGAATTTGACAAGATATATCACAAAAGTTGCATTTGAAATAAACTATGGTTGAGATAATTAGGATTACCACACTGAAAATAAACATTTGTGTAAATTTATAATTTACACATTTCTCAAATATGGCCCATTTTTAATTCTGCAAAGTAACCATCTGGAGGAGGTAATACTGTTGTCTATGAAGTGTGCAATAGCATTATGTCTAAGAAAGCAATGTACATACCTTAATTTAAAAATACTCAATTGTTAAAAATGCTATCATTTGAGCCTTCAGTGAGTCACAATCTTTTTATTGGTGGAGAGTCTTGCCTCGATGTTGATGACTGCTGACTGATCAGGGTGGTGGTTGTTGAAGTTTGGGGTGGCTGTAGCGATTTCTTAAAGTAAGACAACAATGAAACTTGTCCCATCAATTGACTTGTCCTTTCAGGATTGATTTCTCTGTAGCATGCAATGCTGTTTGATAGCATTTTACCCGTAGTTAGAACTTCTTTCAAAATCAGAGTCGACCCACTCAAACCCTGTTGTGGCTTTGTCAACTAAGCTTATGTAATACTCTAAATCCTTTGTTGTCCTTTCAACAATCTTCACAACATCTTCACCAGTAGATTCCATCTCAAGAAACCACTTTCATTGCTCATCCATAAGATGCAACCTGTCATCCGTTTAAGTCTTATCATGAGATTGCAGCAATTCAGTCAAATCTTCAGGCTCCACTTCCTATTCTAATTCTCTTGCCATTTCCACAACATCAGCAGTTACTTCCTCCACTGGAGTCTTAAACCCCTCAAAGTCATTCATCTGTGAGGGTTGGAATCAACTTCTTCCAAACTCCTGTTAATGTCGATATTTGGGCTTCTCCCCACGAATGTTTTTAATGTCATCTAGAATGATGAATCCTTTCCAGAAGGTTTTCAATTCATTGCCCAGATCCATCAGAGGAATCACTATCTGTGGCAGCTGTGGCTTTAGGAAATGTATTATTTCTTAAGTAACAAGACTTGAAAGTCGAATTTACTCCTTGAGCCTCGGGTTGCAGAATGAGTGTTGTGTTAGCAAGCATGAAAGCAACATCAATCTCGTACATCTCCATCAGAGCTCTTGTGTGACCAGGTGCATTGTCAATGAGCAATAATATTTTGGTTTTTGTTTTGTTTTGTTTTTTTAACTTATTTTTGTATTGGAGTATAATTGCTTTGCAATGTTGTGTTAGTTTCTGCTGTACAATAAAGTGAATCAACTATATGTATACCTATATCCCGTCCCTCTTGGACCTCCCTCCCACCCCCCACCCCCATCCCACCCATCTAGGTCATCACAGAACACCGAGCTGAGCTTCCTGTGCTTTACAGCATGTTCTCACTAGCTATCTATTTTACACATGGTAGTCCATGTATGTCAATCCTAGTCTCCCAATTCGTCCCATCCTCCCCTTCCCCCCATGTCCACATGTCTGTTTTCTACATCTATGTCTCTGTTCCTGCCCTGCAAATAGGTTCATCTGTACCATTTTTCTAGTTTCCACATATATGTATTAATATACGATATTTGGGTTTTTTACTGGCTTACTTCACTCTGTATGACAGACTCTAGCTCCATCTATGTCTCTACAAATGACCTGATTTCGTTCTTTTTTATGGCTGAGTAATATTCCATTGTATATATGTGCCACATCTTCTTTACCCATTCATCTATTGTTGGACATTTAGGTTGTTTCCATGACCTGGCTATTGTAAATAGTGTTGCAGTGAACACTGGGGTAGATGTCTCTATTTGAATTATGGTTTTCTCAGAGTATATGCCCAGTAGTGGGATTGCTGGGTCATATGGTAGTTCTATTTTTAGTTTTTTTAAGGAACCTCCATACTGTTCTCCATAGTGGCTGTATCAATTTACATTCTCACCAACAGTGTAAGAGGGTTCGCTTTTCTCCACACCCTCTCCAGCATTTATTGCTTCTAGATTTTTTGATGATGGCCATTCTGACCGGTGTGAGGTAATACCTCATTGTAGTTTTGACTTGCATTTCTCTAATAATTAGTGATGAGCATCTTTTCATGTTCCTCTTGGCCATCTGTATGTCTTCTTTGGTGAAATGTCTATTTAGGTCTTCCACCTAATTTTTAATTGGGTTGTTTGTTTTTTTTTGATATTGAGCTCCACAATCTGTTTGTATATTTTGGAGATTAATCCTTTGTCTGTTGCTTTGTTTGCAAATATTTTCTCCCACTCTGAGGGTTGCCTTTTCGTCTTGTTTATGGTTTACTTTTCTGTGCAAAAGCTTTTAAGTTTAATTAGGTCCCCTTTGTTTTTTATTTTTATTTTCATTACTCTAGGAGGTGGGTCAAAAAAGATCTCGCTGTGGTTTATGTCAAAGAGTGATTTTCCTCTAAGTGTTTTATAGTCTCCAGTCCTACATTTAGGTCTTTAATCCATTTCGAGTTTATTTTTGTGTACACTGTTAGGTAGTGTTCTAATTTCATTCTTTTACATGTAGCTGTCCACTTTTCCCAGCACTGCTTATTAAAGAGGCTGTCTTTTCTCCATTGTATGTTCTTGCCTCCTTTGTCATAAATTAGGTGACCATATGTGCGTGGGTTTATCTCTGGGTTTTCTATCCTGTACCATTGATCTATATTTCTGTTATTGTGCCAGTACCATACAGTCTTGATTACTGTAGATTTGTAGTAATATTTTGAAAGGAATCATTTTTTTCTGAGCAGTAGGTCTCACCAGTGGGCTTAAAATATTCAGCAAACCATGCTGTAAACATGTGATGTCATCCAGGCTTTGTCGTTCCATTTATACAGCACAGGCAGAGCAAATTTAGCATAATTCTTAGCAGCCCAAGGATCTTCTAAATGGTAAATCAACATTGGCTTCACCTTAAAGTCACTAGCTGCAAGACAAGAGAGTCTGCCTGCCCTTTGAAACTTTGAAGCAAGGCTCTGATTTCTCCTCTCTAGCTATGAAAGTCCTAAATTGCATCTCCTTCCAATATAAGGCTATTTCATCTACATTGAAAACCTGTTATTTAGTGCAGTGACCTTCACTAATTATCTTAGTTAGCACATCTGTATAACTTGCTGCAACTTCTCTATATATAAGCATGTGCTGATTCACTTGTACTACTTTTATGTTATGGACAGAGTTTCTTTCCTTAAACCTCATGAACCAATCTCTGCTAGCTTTGAACTTTTCTTCTGCAGCTTCCTCACCTCTCTTAGCCTTCATAGGATTTAAGAGAGCTAGGGCCCTCCTCTGGATTAGGCTTTGGCTTAAGGGAATGTTGTGGCTGGTTTGTTCTTCTATCCAGACCACTACATCTTTCTTCATATCAGCAATAAGGATGTTATGCTTTCTTATCATATGTGTGCCCACTGGAGTAGAATGTGAAATTTTCTTCAAGAACTTTTCTTTTGCCTTCACAACCTTGACTAACTGTTTGGCCCAAGAGGCCTAGCTTTCAGCCTATCTCAGCTTGGCTTTCAACATGCCTTTCTCAGTAAGTTTAATCGTTTCTAGCTTTTGATTTAAAGTGAGAGATGTGTGAATCTTCCTTTCACTTAAATGCTTAGAGGGCATTATAGAGATATTAATTGGCCTAATTTCTATATTGTTGCGTTTCAGAGAATAAGGATGCCTGAGCAGAGGGAAAGAGACAGGGGAATGGCCAGTTGGTGGAACAGTCAGCAAACACATATTTATTAATTTTGTGGTGCCCAAAAACAACTGCAATAGTAACATCAAAGATCACTGATCACAGATCACCATAACAAATGTAATAATAATGAAAAAATTTGATAGTGTACAAAAATTAGCAAAATGTGACACAGAGACTAGAAGTGAGCAATGCTGTTGGAAAAATGGTGCTGATAGGCTTGTTCACCAGAGGGCTGCCACAGGCCTTCAATTTGTAAAAAATGCAATATATGTGAAGCACAATAAAATGAGGTATGTCTGTATAAAGACTTTTAGCTGTTGACAGATGTAGAAATTAAAGCTCCAAAAAATTTCACTCAGCTGAATAGTGGAAGAGATAATACTGAAATTTAGCCATCCTGATTCCAAAGTTTATGCTCAAGCTAACAAATGGTAATGTGTTTTCAAGAAAATAAGTGTCAATTTGTATAATGTCAAATTGAAATAAAATTACTTCATTCCAAATTCTAAGTGATAATGCCTGATATTTTTAAAGTACCATAAAATGCACATTTAAAAGGCATTGTATGAAGTTAACTATGGTCATTGCTTTGAACACACTTGTTTCTTCTACTATACTAGCATAATAATATTATTTCAATGATTATTTTAATGATGCTGATTATCAGTGTCCGTAGCTAAGAATAAGAACGTAGGATACATAAGTGAAGTTAGATCAAGATTCTAAACAATTTAAAAATATTAGATCTATAATTTCTAAGTGTGGGAAATATGTAAATAATATTAATATTATTAATAAGTAATATTAAAAGATAATTCCAGATGTTTTTAAAGCTTTATTAGTATAAAGAATGGTGAAAATGCCTCTGGATCACTAAGTAACATATTCTACTTCATTTGCATGGAGGCTTTATAATTTTCTTGTTCCTCCAGGCAAAACAACAGAATTGAAAGCACAAGATGTTTAAGATGCAGCCTGGCAATACTCAATCTATGACCTTGATATCTTGGTTCTATTTTGAATTAGAACTCATAATAATTTCTTCATTAGCATATTCATACAAAATATTCTTAATATCAAGACTTTGACAAAATAGCATGTTAATGTCACAATAAAGAACATGCATCTTATTGACCTTGAATTTCTTTTTCTCTTTCCTCCCTCATTATACAAACACAGATTACCATATACATATACAAATTCAGAGACGAGAAGTATGAAAGAAGACTAGATCAGCAAATCACAACTAAAAATAGCAGTTTTCTAAGATTAATGAATATGCACTCTATGTCATTATATTCTTAGTTGAAGTGGTAGCTGGTTATTTCTACAAATGTGGGCTTCCCAAGCTAAGAAAACATGAGACCATATATGAATATTGAATTAATTCAATTAGAAATACAGAAAAACAAGTATGTTATGCAAAATGATTACAGTCAAGTGACTAGACATATTCTTTCAGTATCACACATAAAATCTTCAAATTTTTGCAAGAACTGAATTGGTTGATACAATTGACAATTCCTTATATTAATGCCCCCCCAAATGATATTACCATTAGGTTTTTTTTTTTTTTTTTTTTTTTTAAAAGAACTGTTATTTATTTATTTATTTTATTATTTTTGGCTGTGTTGGGTCTTCGGTTCGTGCGAGGGCTTTCTTCAGTTACGGCAAGTGGGGGCCACTCTTCATCGCGGTGCGGGGACCGCTCTTCATCGCGGTGCGCGGGCCTTTTCACTATCGCGGCCCCTCCCGTTGCGGGGCACAGGCTCCAGACGCGCAGGCTCAGTGTTGTGGCTCACGGGCCCAGCCGCTCCGCGGCATGTGGGATCTTCCCAGACCAGGGCTCGAACCCGTGTCCCCTGCATTAGCAGGCAGATTCTCAACCACTGCGCCACCAGGGAAGCCCTACCATTAGGTTTTATTTTAATAATTTCTATTCATTAAAAAGACTGTTAAAATAACTGATTATCCTATTTGGACTATAGAATGTAGTCTCTCTGGTTAAAGTACTAAGTATCTAAAATGATATTTTATGAATTTAGAATTATATAATGTAGTTTTAATTATTTTTTGCTAAAACTACTCAAGAAAAATCATTTAAGTATAGTTTGAGAAATATCATTTCAAAGAAGTATTGGAAATACTTTTTCATCCAAAGAAATATTTACTTACTCTGCAACAGTTTAATTCCTCTGCTGTAAGGATGATTGTACCACATTTCTTCCCTGGAATTCCTCTAAAACAACAAAAAGCATACTTAAATACAATGATATTTTATATTAATAGTATATAATATAAATGAATATTAAATATATATTTTATTTTTATATAACCAAACAAAAAGCATACTACTAATAGGTGGGCTCTAACAAAATATATTCCCAGTTTCAAATTTGAGTTTATCCTATAGATCCACATTTATTGATAAAGCTAAACTTTGAGCACTTTCAACATGTCAGTCCTTTGCCCAAGAATCTTCAATAGCTTCACACTATCATATATAATTAATATAATATAATGTAGTATCTATAATATGAAATAGTCTCCCATGTCTTCTAAGATTTCTATTATGTGATTAAAACGTATTCCTAATCTTGGTTTTCAATATTTCTTTCTTCTTTCATCAACATGGTTATTTATTTGCTCTTATTTTTGCTCTGTGCCAATTCCCACACCCTGGCATACCATAGTGTGTTAAACTTTTCCCTATTCTGCCCCAAAATTTCTACATCCCCAGAGGAAGTTTTACTTGTTCCAGGAAACCTTATCCCAGTCAACCTCACACAAAACTTGGCCTTCTCTGTGCTCCTATTGCACTTAAAGTCAGTACCACAGGTTTAGCATTTAATTATTGCTAAATTGTTACAAGCACATATTTTTTACCCTTCTTTCCCCAAGTCGATTATAAACTCTATAAGAGAAAAATTCATATTATAAACCTCTTGTAAACCGACAGATTTAAATATCTATACATAACAGGCACTCAATATATCAGGAAAACATATAATACATAAGCAAAATTAAGCAAAGCAAAACTTCCACCCAATTTTCTTTCTAAACGTCTATGGAATATTTATGCTTATATAGCTTCCAGCTGACACCAAGAGCAAAGTGCACTAGGATAATGCAAGGTATGTGCATGGTTTCCTGCTTTACCTGAGGGAATACAGAGACAAGTCCAGGAGAATCTTGCAAAGAGTAATCCTAATGCTCTAAAGGTATACTTCATGCTTCTTTTGTCCTATCACTAATCATAGCTCAGACTCTTCTGTTTTTCCTAGGAACTACAAATTGTGGAATTAGAGCCAAACAAGTGTTTTGGTCCTCAAGAATATGATTCAACTCCAATAATCTATGCCAGTTTGTATGTGACATTTTCTCCAGGTCTTTATGACTAAGAGATCAATTAATTTATCTTTGCATGTCTTTTCATAGAATATTAAACACATCTTTTTTTTTTATGCAAGACAAAATTTAATAATTGGATAAGCATTTAGTAGACTGGTCACAATAAAAATGAAGATTCTTACTGAAATAACAGTGGGGTGCAATTTTACATGTATTAAGTTATCAGTCATTGAAAGAGATGATGCTCTCCAGTACTGGTTGTGTTGGGAGAACTTGCACATGCATCAACTGCAGGTGGCAATGCAGATAATAACTGTCATTTGAAGAAAATACACACATCATTTTTAGCATCCCTCCATTGTCAGTAATCAGTTAATTTTTCTAATCCAGCTGTACTTTTTTCTTCTTTTTTCCTATTTGTGAATCACAAGATTTCCACTCTCAGCATTATGGCAATCTAAAACACCCTGACTGAGCATCTACCTGAAAATAATTTAAAATGCTGAAAATTTGCAAAAATTATTTATAAATGCTCTGATAACCTGGAAAGAAAAGTAAGGACCAATTAGAAACTGAAGATGGAAAACCAGAAAGACAGAGGTAAACCCTGGAGAGTTTAATCTTGGGCTTTTTATTTTTTTAATAGGTCTTTATTGGAGTATAATTGCTTCACAATACTGTGTTAGTTTCTGTTGTACAACAAAGTGAATCAGCCATATGGATACATATATCCTCATAACCCCTTCCTCTTAAGCCTCTCCCTCCCACCATCATTATCCCACATCTCTAGGTCATTGCAAAGCACCAAGCTGATCTCCCTGTGCTATGCTGCTGCTTCCCACTAGCTAACCATTTTACATTCAGTAGTGTATATATGTCAATGCTACTCTCGGTAGTGTATATATGTCGATGCTACTCTCACTTCACTGCAGCTTCCCCCTCCACCTACCATGTTCCCAAGTTCTTTCTCTATGTCTACGTCTTTATTCCTGCCCTGCCACTAGGTTCATCAGTACCATGTTTTTGTTTTTGTTTTGTTTTTTTTAGAATCTATATATATATGTGTTAGCATACTGTACTTGTTTTTCTCTTTCTGACTTCACTCTGTATGACAGACTCTAGGTCCATCCACCTCACTACAAATAACTCAATTTCATTTCTTTTTATGGCTGAGTAATATTCCATTGTATATATGTGCCACATCTTCCTTATCCATTCATCTGTCAATGGACATTTAGGTTGGTTCCATGTCCTGGCTATTGTAAATAGAGCTGCAGTGAACATTGTGCTACATGTCCCTCTTTGAATTATGGTTTTCTCATGGTATAGGCCAAGTAGTGGGATTGCTGGATCATATGGTAGTTCTATTTTTAGTTTTTTAAGGAACTTCCATACTGTTCTCCATAATGGTTGCATTAATTTATGGATCCTTAGAGCATAAAGATGAGAGACCAAAAAGAAAGGTGAGGGAGTACTCACAAGGTGGAGAATTCAATAAATAAACAACTCATAGCATAAAGCTTAGATCACAATGACTATATTGCCTGAATGTAGCATAAATTAGATAACAACATTTACTTTGGAGGGACCTACAAAATAAATCCATGCCTTAAAATGTGGTGATTAATGAAAGAGAAAAAATGTCTCCTAATAATTCAGACTTTAACCAGGCTTGCTGCCTTAATTTTAACTACCTGGGTAATTACAAACTTCAAACCAAGAATTCAGCTTAATTCAAGTGATCACAGTTAGTTGGTAAGTATAAAATCTGTCTGGAAGAATTTGCCTTCAAACTACATCTCAAAATACTATCACATTAAAAGTTTTAAAATATGTATGAGCTCATTCTAAAATATCTCAAAACCCTAAAGAAAAAATGTACCATGTTTTAAACTCTCCAGGAAAAGCAGGCTGCAGAATCTAACACAGACTTAGAACCCTAAAAATATTATGTATAATATACACAATGTAAGTATGTATAATATACATAATATATAGAGAAGAATGGAAATATGAGGAACTAGAAAAGAACTATAAAATAATCAAGAATATATGGAGAAAAAATAGGACTTCTAGAAATAATATAGAGACTGTAGATGGATTTAACAGCAGATTATACACAGCAGAAGAATTAGTGAACTGAAAGATGGATATAAAGAATTTATCACTAATGCAGCATGGAGGGGCTGATATGGGAAAAATTGCAAAGAGGTTTAGTGACATGGAGGGAAAAGGTAAAAGTTTTAATGTACATCTAAGCAGAGGTCCAGAAGTAGAAGAAAAAATGAATAGAGGAGATGCAATATTTGAAGAGAGAATGGCCAGGAAACTGCTAGAACTGTTGAGAAACATCAATTTCCAGATTCAAAAAGTCCAATGAATTTCAAGCAACATAAATAAAAGTACATTTATACCTATACACATATTAAGGACATGTCAAAACACCAGAACTAAAATGGCATATCTTCAAACGAGCCAAAGAGAAAAGACAGATGACCTACAAAGATAAGAATGTTAAATTAATAGCTGACTACTCAGAAGAAACATTGGAAGCTACAATACAACTGAAAAAATATCTTGAATGGTTTTGAAAGAAAATAGCTATCACTCTAGGATTTTATACAGTATATCTCTTTTAAGAACAAGTATGAACTACAGGTATTTTTAAACAAAATAGAATTGAGTGAATTTACAGCCAAGCACATTGTCTTGAGGAATTCCTAAAGGATGGACTTCAAGCTGAAGGAGAATGATCAAACATGAGATGAATGAAGAAACAATAAGGGAAGTGGTAAATATGAAAAACCTTAATAAATATTGACTTAAGATCTTAATGAATATTATTGATAAGAAAATCAATAATAGTAATGTTAAAAACTAAAATAACAAATACAAATGATAATGATAGCATTTATCAGGAGGGTGAGAATTTAAGTTAAAATCTTCTGATATTCTTGTATTATTCAGGAAGAAAGTAAAAAATTCTTTAAAGTAAATAGAATTTGATAAATTAAGTAAATATATTGGAAATTCCTAGGAAACTACAATTTTTAAGGACTTTGTAATCTAAAGGTTAGAAAAGAAAGATTGTGAAATGGTGTTTTAAAAATATAACCAATTCAAAAGAAACTAAAGAAAAAAAAGTGTGAAGCACATGAGAAACACTAAATAAGTGATCGAAATAAATCCAGAGCAACAGTTACAAAAGTACATGTTAATGAACTGAATGCTACAGATTAGAAACCAAGACTGACATTCTGTATAAAAAATAAAATCCATACATAGCTATTTATAACAGACATTAGAATTTAAGAATTTAGAAAATTCAAAAGAAAAGAATGGAAAGATACACTAAAGGAAAAAAAAACAAAAAAACAAAAAACTAACCCTAATGAAAACCAGTGTACCTACATTAATAGCAAATATGTAAATTTTAAATTTAAAAAAGATTGCTGGAAATTGTTACTGTGTAATAATAAAAGGTTCAATTAATTAGGAAGATGAAATAATCTCAATACTGTATGCATCTAACATTATAGTTCCAAAATATATAAAGAACTGACCATACAACAAAAGGACAGATACATCATTATGTTGAGCATTTTTAACCTGGTAAGTACCACATTGGTCAGTGATCAATGTTAACAATCACCAGTGATAAGTCAGGTTGATATCATGTACCACTGATATGATGTAATAAGAAGGGCATTTCACCACTGTAACCCACCCCTCCAAACCTGTAACACCAATTTAAGCATGAGAAAAATATCAAACAACCCCAATTTGGAGAACATTCTACAAAATATCTGACTAGTACTTCTCAAAACTGTCAAAGTCATCCAAATCATGGAAGGACTTAAAAATTGTCACATAACAGAGAATACTAGGAGACAGGATGACTGAATGCAAAGAGGTATCCTGAAGTGAATTCTGATATAGAAAAATGACATTAGTGGAAAAACAAGTGAAATTCAAGTAAAGTCTGTAGTTTAGTAGTTGTATTAACATTGTTATAGTAGTTGTTTCAAATATACCATGTTAACGTAATATATTAATGTTCGAGGAAACTGGGTGAGGGATATACAAAATTCTCTGTAGTATTTTCACAATTTTTCTGTAAATCTAAAGTTCTTATTAAAAACAAAGCAAGGCAAAAAAAGACAAAGACAAGCTGAGTAACTATTCTAGGTTAAAAGAGACTAAAAATTAGGACAACTAAATTCAATGTACAATTTTTGATTAAGTTTTAGACTGGGCATATAGAGCTATAAAAATTGGGACAACTGTTGAAATTTGAATATGGAGTGTGGATTAGATAAATTCATTGTTTCATTGTAAAGTTTCCTGATTTTGATTATCATATTGTGATTCTGTAAGAGAACATCCTTATTAAGAAATACACACTCATTTTGCTTATGGTTTCCGTTGCTGTTCAAAAGCTTTAAAGTTTAATTAGGTCCCATTTGTTTACTTTTATTTTCATTACTCTAGGACAGGGGTCTCCAACCCCCAGGCTGCGGGCTGGTACAGGTCCATGGCCTGTTAGGAACCAGGCTCCACAGCAAGGGGTGAGCAGTGGGCGAGAGAGTGAAGCTTCATCTGCCCTACCCATCGCTCCCCATTGCTTGCATTAGAACCTGAACCATCCCCCCCCACCGTCCATGGAAAAACTGTCTTCCAGGAAACCGGCACCTGGTGCCAAAAAGGTTGGGGACGGCTGCTCTAAGAGGTGGATCAAAGAAAGAAAACGAAGTGACTGACAAGAGATTAATCTCCAAATACACAAACAGTTCATGCAGCTCAATATCAAATAAACAAACAGCCCAATCAAAATTCGGTGGAAGATCTAGACATTTCTCCAAAGAAGACATACAGATGGCCAAAAAGCACATGAAAAGATGTTCTACATCACTAATTATTAGAGAAATGCAAATCAAAATTACAGTGAGGTATCACCTCACACCAGTTAGAATGGCCACCACCAAAAAATCTATAAACAATAAATGCTAGAGAGGGTGTGGAGAAAAAGGAACCCTCTTACACTGTTGGTAGGTATGCAAATTGGTAGAGTCGCTATGGAGAACAGTATGGAGGTTCCTTAAAAAAGTAAAAATAGAGCTACCATATGATCCAACAATCCCAGTCCTTGGGCATATATCTGGAGAAGACCATAATTTGAAAAGATACATGCACCCCAATGTTCATTGCAGCACTATTTACAATAGCCAAGACATGGAAGCAACCTAAATGTCCATCAATGGATGAGTGGATAAAGAAGATGTGGTACATATATAGAGTGGAATATTAGCCATAAAAAAGAATGAAATAATGCCATTTGCAGCACCATGGATGGACCTAGAGGTTGTCATACTGAGTGAAGTAGGTCAGACAAAGACAAATATCATAATATCACTTATATGTGGAATATAAAAAAATGGTACAAATGGACTTATTTATAAAACAGAAATAGAGTCACAGATGTAGAAAAAAGCATATGGTTACCAAGGGGGAAAAAAAAGGGAGGGATAAATTGGTAGATTGGGATTGACATATACACACTACTGTATATATAACACAACAATTAAGAACCTACTGTACAGCACAGGGAACTCTACTCAATACTCTGTAATGGAAATGTATATGGGAAAAGAATCTAAAAAAGAGTGGAGATATATATATATATATATATATATATATATATATATATATATATATATATATATATATATATATATATATATATAACTGATTCACTTTGCTGTACAGCAGAAACTAACACAACATTGTAAATCAACTACACTCCAATAAAAATTAATGTTAAAAAAAGAAATACACACTCAAGCATTTAGAGGAAATGGAGCACAATGTCTCTGACAACGTTTCCAAATGACTCTCAGATGGTTCCGAAAAAATATATAAAATTGGAATATGAGAGTGGTGGATGAGAGAGAGGGAAGTGGGAAAGAAAATGATAAAGCAATATGACAAAGTTAACGTCTGTCGAAAGTAAACATTCTGGGTAAAGGGCATACAAGAGTTTCTGGTAATAATCTAGTAAATTTTCTGTACAGTTGAAATTATATCAAAATAGAAATTTACCCCCCAAACCAATTTTGAAAATAGTTTCCTATACTTGTATTCTCCTATTTTTGTGGCACAGAGAAAGAATAATAGAACTCATCCCCCAAACAAAGATATTATTCAAGTATTATTAGAAATGAGTAATCCTTTCCAGAACTGAGCACATGAAGAATAAATGGCCTCTGAGAGACTTAGTGGTTTGTTTTGGTTTGATCTGGTTTGTTTTGCCTTTTTTTGATTGTTACAGTTGAGTTTTTTTCCTAACTGTAATATTTTTACATATCTCTTACTACTTCTCCATTACCATTTCTCCACTGCCTTTAGTAACTTCATATTTTTACACTGTTGCTTGGCTTACTGCAGTTTTCTTGTTCCTAACTGATCTCAGGCTGCTATGCCCTTAATTTATCCTCTCCATTAATAGAAATTGATCTGATTATGAATTCCAATCATGAAGCCTTCCATTTTCTAGTGGTTCTATATAGGTCCTACAATAATTTCAAACATTAATTATGACACAATAATCGTCATAAAATGCAGCCACTGTGAAGTCTCTAATTTCATCGTTCCTGCCACTTTTCAATAGAGCCACCCTTTTAGATCCTGAATCCATAACAGATGTTTTATTTCACTCAGACTTCACCTGTAAAACTCGCTCTACCAACAAGTCAAGGACCATCTTTCGTCTCAGTGATTTCTACTTATTATATTTTTTGCGGGGGTGGGGGGAGTGCCACACAGCTTGTGGGATCTTACTTCCCTCACCACGGATTAAACCCACACCCTCAGCAGTGAAAGAGTATAGTCTTAACCACTAGACCACCATGGAATTTCCTCAAAATTTGTTTTAACTTATGGAACATTTACTAAGATTGACCACATACTATGTCATAGAACATTTAGTAAAATACATCACATTTATCAACAAAAATATTTGAGTCTGAGATTAATGACAAAAGGCAATTTTTACAACATTTCTGAAACCTCAATTATCAAAAAAAAAAAAGAAAGAATAGGAAAAAGAGGATATTTAGAATTGCACAATAATAAAGACAACACCTTTACTATTTGGATTCTATTAGTTTAGTATTTTGTATGAAAAAATATGCACAAAATGGTATTAAACAAAAATCCAGCAGTGTATTAAAAAAGATAATATATCAATACAATAATGGTAGGAAACGTCAATACTCTACTTTCACAATATAGAACTGAACAGAAGATCAATAAAGAAATAGAGGACTCGAACAATACTACAGACCAACTGCACCTAACAGACATATACAGCACACTCCACCCAACAACCACAGAACATACATTCTTCTCAAATGTACACAGAACATTCTCCAGGAGAGGCCACATGTTAAACCACAAAACAAATCTTAACAAATTTAAGAAGCTTGAAATTCTATAAAGTATATTTTCCAATAACACTGGAAAAACTTAGAAATAACTAGTGGAAAGAAAATTAGAAAATACACAAATATGTAGAAATTAAACAGCACACTCTTAAACAACCAATGGGTCAAAGAAAAAGTCACAAGGGAAATTAGAAAATACCTTGAAACAAATGAAAATGAAAACACAACATACCAAAACATATGGGATGCAGTGAAAGCAGTGCTAAGAGGGAAGTTTATAGTTGCAAATGCATGTATAAAAAAAAGAAAAAAAGACTATAAATCAACAACCTAACTTTATACCTCAAAGAACTAAAAAAACAAAAACAAAAAACCCAAAAAAGCACAAGAACAATGTAAACTCAAAGCTAGCAGAAGGAAATAAATAATAAAGATTGGAGCAGAAATAAAGGGAACAGAGAATATAAAAATACCAAAAATTCAATAAAAGAGTTGACTTTTTAAAAAGATCAACAAAATTGAAAAACCCTTCGTGAGACTAAGAAAAAACGAGAAAACTCAAATAAATAAAATCAGAAACAAAAGAAGGGCCATTACAATGAATGCCACAGATATAAAAAAAAAGATTTTAAGAGAATACTATGAATAATTTTAGGCCAACAAACTGGATAGCCTAGAATAAATGTATAAATTCCTAGAAACACATGATTTGCCAAGACTGAATCATGAAGAAATGTAAAACCTGAATAGACCAATAACTAGTAAGGAGACTAAATCAGTAACCAAACACCTGTCAGCAAAAAAAGGTCTAGGACCAAATGGCTTCACTGAAGAATTCTGTCAAACATTTAAAGATGAATTAACATTAATTTTCCTAAAACTCTTCCAATAAATTGAAAAGGGTGGGGGAGGACATTTCAAAGTTTATTCTATAAAGCCAGCATTATCCTGATACCAAAATCAGACAAAGACAACACAAGAAAACTACAAACCAATATCCCTGATGAATATTAATGCAAAAATCCTAAGCAAAACACAAGCAAACTGAATTCAACAGCACATCAATAGGATTATACACCATGACCAAGTGCGATTTATTCCTGGAATGCCAGGATGGCTCAGGCATTAAAATAAATTTAATATACCACAGTAACAGAATAAAAACAAAATCATGTGATTATCTCAATTGATGTGGAAAAAGCATTTGACAAGATTCAACACCGTTTCAAGATAAAAACACTCAGCAAACTAGGAATAAAAGGTAATTACATCAACATAATAATAACCATTTATGAAAAGCACACAAGTATCTCCATACTCAATGATAAAAGATTGAAGGTTTTTCCTCTAAGATCATGAAAAGGAAAGATACCCACCCTGGCTACCTCTATTCAACACCATAATGGAAGTTCTAGCCAGAGCAATTAGGGAAAAAAAAAAAAAAAGAAGTAAAAGGTATCCAAATTGAAAAGGAAGAAGTAAAACTACTTCTGTTTGCAAATGACATAATCTTATATGCACAAAGCCCTAAAGAGTACACATTAAAAAAAATCTGTTAGAACTAATAAACAACTACAGCAAAGTTGCAGGATAAAAAATCAACATAAAAATATGTTGTGTTTAAAAAAACAAAAGAAAAAATAAGTTGTGTTTCTATATACTAATAATGAACAAACCAAAAAACATATTAAGAAAAATTCAATTTACAATAGCATTAAAATAATTTAAAAATTAAGAATAAAAGTTACCAAGGAGGTGAAAGACTTTTACACTGAAAACTATAAAACATTGCTGGAAGAAATTAAGGAAGACATACATAAGCAGAAATATATTCTGTGTTCATGGCTTGCAAGAGACATATTGTTAAGATTTTCATACAACCAAAGCAATCTACAGATTCAACATAATCTCTATCAAAATCTGACTGGAAATTTTTTAAAGAAATAAACTGTAAAATGCATCCAAAAATTCATGAAATCTCAAGGGACCTCAAATAGCCAAAACAATTTTGAAAAAGAACAAAGTTAGAGGACTCACATTTCCTGATTCCAAAACATATTACAAAACTATAGTAATCAAAACAATATGGTACTGGTATAACAACAGACAAATAGGCATATAAAATACAACAGAAATCTGAGAAATAAACCCTAACATATATGGTCAAGTGATCTTCAACAAGTATCCCAACCAACGACATTCAATGAGGGAAGTACACTTTCTACAACAAATAGTGTGGGGAAAACTGTATATCCTCATAGAAAAGAATGAAGTTGGACCTTTATTTTACACCATGCATAAAAGTCAACTCAAAATAGATTAAAGATTTAAACAAAAGGCCTAAAATTATAAAACATATAGAAAAACATAGGGGAAAAACTTCATGACATTGGTCTTGACTGATTTCTTGGACATGACACAAAAGTACACCAAAAATAGACAAATGGGGTTACATCAAACCTAAGAAGCTTTGTAACTCATAGAACATAATAAATAGAGTGAAAAAGGCAACCTATGGGATGGAATGATGTATTTGCAGATCATACATCTAATAAAGGATTACTATCCAGGGTATGTGATAAAGGTTAATATAAACAATTCTACAACCCAATGGAAAAAATTAACATACCCTGATTCAAAAGGGGGGAAATGGAGAAGTGTGGCCAAGATGGCAGAGTAGGAAGACCCTGAGCTCACCTCCTCCCATGGGCACACCAAAATTACAACTATTTACAAAGCAACTATCTATGAGAATAACCTGATACTAGCAAAAATGATTTTCCACAACTAAAGATATAAAGAAAGAACCACAATAAGATGGATATGAAGGGCAAAGACACAGCATAGTCAAGACACATACCACTGTGCATGTGACCCACAAATGGGAAAATAATCACAATTGCAGAGGTTCTTCCCAAGGAGTGAGTGGTCTAACCCCTACATAAGGCTCCCAACCCAGGGGTCGTAAACTGGGAAGAAAAGCTCCCAGGATGTCTGGCTTTGAAGGCCAACAGGGCTAGAATATGGGAGAGTCAGAGGGCTGTAAGAAACAGAGAATCTTAAAGGGTAAGTGCAAAATCTCACAAGGTCCAAGTCCCAGCACAAAGGCAATAATCTGAAAGGAACCTAGGTCAGATCCATTTGCTGATCTTGGAGACCTTCCCAGAGAGGCAGCAGGCAAATACAACTCACCCTGGGGACACAGACACTAGTAAGGAGATCAAGCATTTATAAAGTTAGTAGGAAGGTTAAAAAACAAAAGAAGTATAATCATCTATATCCACAGGAAGTAGTTAAAGGATACACAAAACAAAGTGATGTAAAATATGACTCCAAAAGCATTAAACATGGGGGTGTGTGTGAAGGAGTAAATATGCAGGGTTATTAGGACATGTTCAAACTTAAGAGGTTATCAACTTAAAATATCATATAGAGAGAGGGAGAAGGAGAGAGAGAGAGTTATACATGAACTTCATGGTAACTAAAAACCGAAAGCTTATGATAAATACATACACAAGAAACAGAAATGAATCCAAATATAGCCTTAATCATAGTCATCAAATCAGAAGAGAAGTGAGCAAAAGAAGAAGGAAGGAACAAAAAAAGTACAGAAACAACCAGAAAGCAATAAACAAAATGGCAAGAGTTTCATACCTATCAGTAAATAACTTATTTATTTTAAATAAATAATTATTTAAAGTAATTATTTAAATAATTACTTTAAATGTGGGAGTGGCCAAGATGGCTAAGTATAAAGATGCTGAGCTCAAATCTTCCCACGGGTACACCAAGGTTGCAACAATTTGCAGAGTGGCTATTGATGAGAATGGCCAGAAGACTGGCAGAGGAGACCTTCTAAAACTAGAGATGTTGGGAGGGTACCACAGAGAAATGGGTGGGATGGTAAAGATGTGGTATTGTCAGGATCCATAGACTCAGGTTGGCAAACCACAAAAGGGAGGATAACTGTAATCACAGAGTTTCTCCCCAAGGAGCTAGTGAACCCCACGTTGGGCTCTAGAGCCCAGGGTCCTGCATGGAAAGATGAGTCCCCAAAATGCTTTGATTTGAAGGCCAGTGGGGCTTGCTTTCAGGAGAGCTGGAGGGCTGGGGGAAACAGAGAATCCACTCTTGAGGGACACATATAAGATCTCACATGCTCTGGGACCCTAGGCAGAAGCAGTAATTTCAAAGAAGCGTGGGTCAGACCCACCTGCTGATGTTGGAGAGCCTCCCAGAGAGGCAGGAGGAAGTTGGAGATCAACTTGAGGATATGAACACTAGTGACAGCCATTTTGGGGAGCTCTTTCTACCGTGTAGACACTAGTGCTGGCAAGGACCATTTTCGAATCCTCCCTCAAGCTTCTTAGTGCTGGCACCTGGCTGGGCTACCAGCCTTTAGGCACCAGTACTGGGATGCCTCGGGGCAAGTAACTGCCCAGGCAGACATTCAGCCCCACCCAGCAGCAGGCAGGCTGCATTAAGACCCTCCTGAGTCCACAGTCACCTTGGGATATGGCTCTGTCCATCAGAGGGTCTAAGGCCCAGCCACAAACATCAGTGCACTGACCCTAGCCCTGGGAACCCTAGGGCCCTGTAAGCCAGAGACACTGGGAGCCAACTCTGCCCACCAGTAGGCCAGCACTAGTCCTGGGACCAGCCTCACCCACCAGTGAGTAGGCACCAGACTCAGGATGCCCTGTGCCTCAGCCCCACCAACCAGTGTACTGAAATAACAATACTAGATCTCTCCAGGGCCCTGCAGCCAAAGATCCTGTGACTCAGTTCTGCCCACCAGTGGAGTAGCACTAGCTGCAGGACCTGACCTCACCCACCAGTGGGCAGGCACCAGCCCTGGGATTCTTGGCTCTCAGACCCCACCAGGAGCAGGAAGAAACCAGACCTAGGACTACCAGAGCCATGTAACCTCCAGTACCAGGACACAGCCTACACACCAACGGGTGGGCACCAGCCCCAGGACACTGTGGGCTCCAGCCTTGTTCACCAGCAGGACAACACCAGCTCTGAGACCCCCAGACACCTGCAGTGAGAGAACAGAGAACCCGGCCCCACACACCTGTGAGTTGGAACTAGTCCTGGGAACCCCTGGGCCCCAGCACCACCCAAAACCAGATCCAGCAGGCCAAAACCAGCTCTGAGACACCTTGGACCCCTCAGCCAGTTGTCCCAGGATCAAGCCCCACTCACCAGCAGGACAACACCAGCTTGAGGGACCCTGGGCCCCACATGCAGCCATATCAGGAAATGGCCACACCCACCAGTGGGCCAACAATAGCCCAGGGACCCTCCAGGGCCCAGCCACCTGCAGTCTTGTGACCCAGCAATACCAACCAGTGGCTGGCAGCCTCCACACAAGGCAGGGCCTGGCAATCAACCAGACCAGGGACCACCAACACCTACCAGACCACCCACAGTAATCAGCCTTCTACACCAGAAGGACTCAAACAGACCAAATAATGGGCATCCCTAAAGCATATAGCTCTGGTGACCAGAGGGGAGAGAGTGATGCTGGGACACAAAGGACATCTTCTATAAAAGGCCACATCTCCAAGGCTGGGAAAGGTAACCAACTTACTAGATACAAAAAAATAAAACCACCAAATTAGACAAAACGAGGAATAGAGGAATATCTTCCAAATGAAGGAACAAGATAAAAACTCCAAAAGAAGAACTTAGTGAAGTACAGATAGGCAATCTACCTTATAGAGTATTCAAGGTAATAATTGTAAAGATATTCAAAGAACTAGGGAGATGATTTGATGAACAGAGTGAGAATTTAGAAGTTTTAAACAAAGAGAAAATATAAAGAAGAGTCAAACAGAGATGAAGAAAACAATAACTGAAATAAAAATACACTGGAAGTAATCAACAGTAGATTACATGATACAGAGGAATGGATCAGCAAACTGGAAGATGGAGTAGTGTGAATAACAGATTAAAATAAAAAAGAATTTAAAAATGAGAAAATGAGGATAGTTTACGATACCTCTGAGACAACACTAAGCATACTAACATTCACATTATAGGAGTCCCAGAAGGAGAAGAGAGAAAGAAAGGGGCAGAGAACATATTTGAAGACATACTAGCTGAAAACTTCTCTAACCTGGAAAAGGAAACAGGTGTCCAGGAATAGGAAGTACAGAGTCTCAAACAGGATTAACACAAAAAGGACCACACCAAGACACACTGTAAATAAAATGGCAAAAATTAAAGATAAAGAGAGAATCTTAGGAGAAGCAAGGGAAAAGCAACAAGTTACTTACAAGGGAACTCCCATAAGGCTATCAGCTAACTTTTTAGCAGAAACTCTGCAGGCCACAAGGGAGTGGCACACTACGTTTAAAGTGATGAAAGGGGAAAACCTACAACCAAGAATACTCTACCTGGTAAGGCTTTCATTCAGATTTGATGGAGAGATCAAAAGTCTTACAGAGAAGCAAAAGCTAAAAGATTTCAGCACCACCACACCAGATTTACAAGAAACGTTCAGGGACTTCTCTAAGCAAAAAAGAAAAGGCCACAACTGGAAACATGAAAATTATGAAAGGAAAAAATCTCATTGGCAAAGGGAAACATATAATAAAGGTTGTAAATCAGCTACGTACAAAGCTAGTAGGAAGGTTTAAAGACAAACGTAGTAAAATCATCTTAACTGCAGTAAGTAGTTAAGAGATAAAACAAAAAGATGTAAACTATGATGTTCAAAACAGTAAACTTTTGGCAGGGAGTAAAAATGCAGCCTTGTTAAAATGTGTTTGAACTTAAGAGATCAGCAACTTAAAATTATCACATAAATATATAAATTATTGTGTACAGTGTAGTGAATATAGTAAATAGCTATGTAATATCCTTGTATAGTGATATAACTAGACTTTTCAAGGGGATCATTTTGAAATGTATAGAAATACCAAAAAACTATGTTGTATAACAGGAACTAACATAATGTTGTAAGTCAGTTATACTTCAAAAACAAACAAATAAACTCATAGAAAAAGAGATCAGAATTGTGGTTACCAGAGGTGAGGAATGAGGGAATGGGGACTTGAATGAAAGCAATCAAAACTTCCAGGTACAGGATAAATAACTACTAGTGATTTAATGTACAATGTGATGAATATAATTAACATTGTTCTATGTTATATATGAAACTTGTTAAGAGAGAAACTCCTAAGAGTTCTTATTACAATAAAAACATTATTTTTTCCATTTCTTTAATTTTATATCTATAATGATGTTGGATATTCATGAAACTTATTGTGATAATCATTTCATGATGTATATAAGTCAAATCATTATGCTGTACACCTTAAACTTATATAGTGCTGTATGTCAATTATATCTCAATAAAACTGGAAGAAACAAATAATTAAATTAAATTAAATGGACTGAATGCTCCCATCAAAAGACAGAGTGGCTGAATGGATTAAAAAAAAAAAAAACCCTATATATATATATGCTACCTACAAGAGACTCACTTCAGATCTAAACACATAGAGACTGAAAGTGATGGAACGGAAATAGGTATTCCATGTGAATGGACATGAAAAAAAGGCTAGAGTTAAATACTTGTATCAGATAAAATAGAATTTAAAACAAAAGAGTAACAAGAGACAAAGAAAGATATTACATAATGATAAAGAAATAAATCCATCAAGAAGATATAATAATTGGAAATATATATGCACCAAACATAGGAGCACCTACATACAATAAACAAATATTAACAGACATAAAGGGAAAAACTGCAAGTAACACAATAATGGTAGGGGACTTTAACACCCCACTTACAATAATGGAAAGAAAATCCAGATAGAAAATCAAAAAGGAAATAAAGGAAATATTATCCTTAAATGACACACTAGACCCAATTGACTAAATAGATATATATATAGATCATTACATCCAAAGTAACAGCATATATGTTCTTTTTAGGTGCACAGTAACCAGGATGGAACACAAATTTAAGAAGACTGAAATTATATCAAGCATCTTCTCCAATCACCAGGTCATGAAACTATAAATCAACTACAAAAAAAAAACAAACACAAAATAATGGAAAAAACATAAAAACGTGGAGTCTAAATATCATGCTACTAAACAACCAATGGTTCACTGAAGACACAAAAGAGTTAATCAAAAAGCACCTGGAGATAAATAAAAATGGGAACACAACATTCCAAAATCTATGGGACCCAGTAAAAGCAGTTGTAAGAAGGAAGTTTACAGTGATACAAGCCTACCTCATAAAACAAGAAAAATCTCAAATAAACAATCTAACTTTACATGTAAGCAACTATAAAACAAAGAGCAAACAAAACCCAGAGTTCATAGAAGGAAAAAAATAATAAAGATCAGAGAAAAAATACATGAAATAGAGATTAAGAAAAATAATGGAAAGGTCAATGAAGCTAAAGTCTGGATCTATGAAAAGATAAAATTGATAAACTTTTTTTTTTTTTTAATTTATCTATTTATTTATTTATTTTTTTAGCTGTGTTGGGTCTTCGTTTCTGTGCTAGGGCTTTCTCTAGTTGTGGCAAGTGGGGGCCACTCTTCATCGCGGTGCACGGGCCTCTCACTATCGCGGCCTCTCTCTCTCATTGCGGAGCACAGGCTCCAGACGCGCAGGCTCAGTAGTTGTGGCTCATGGGCCTAGTTGCTCCGCGGCATGTGGGATCTTCCCAGACCAGGGCTCGAACCCATGTCCCCTGCATTGGCAGGCAGATTCTCAACCACTGAGCCACCAGGGAAGCCCAAAATTGATAAAATTTTAACCACACTCATCAAGAAAAAAAAGAGAGACAGCTTAAATACATAAGTTGAGAAATGAAAGAAGACAAGTTATAACCAACAGCACAGAAATACAAAGGATCATAAGGGAATATTACCAAAAAAACTTATATACCAATAACATGGCCAACCTAGAAGAGATAGATAAATTTCTAGAAATGTAAAATCTCCCAAGACTAAATCAGGAAAAATAGAAAAAATGCACAGACTGATTACCAGTAATGAAATTGAATCAGTAATCAAAAAAAATTCCCAACAAACAAATGTCTAAGATGAGATGGTTTCACAGGTGAATTCTACCAAACATTTAGAGAAGTTAACACCTATCATTCTCAATCTACGCCAAAAATTGAACAAGAAAGCATACTTCAAAATCCGTCACCCTGGTTCCAAAGCCTGGTTCCAAAGCCTGGTTGGCATCACCCTGATTCCAAAGCCAGACAAAGACAGTACAGAAAAAGAAAATCACATGCCAATATCACTGATGAACCAAAATCCTCAACAAAGTATTAGGAAAGCAAATTCGAAAATACATTAAAAGGATCATACCCCTTGATCAGGATTTACCCCAAGGATGCAAGGATGGTTCAATATCTGCAAATCAACCAATGTGGTACACAACATTAACAAACTGAAGAATAAACATCATGTGATCATCTCAATAGATAAAGAAAAAGCATCTGACCAGAGAAAACCATCCGTTTATGATAAAAACTCTCAACAAGTGTGTATAGAGGCAATATAACTAAAAATAATAAAGGCCATATATGACAAACACACAGCCAACATAATACTTAGTGGTAAAAGCTAAAGCAATTTCTTCAATATTAGGAACAAGACGAGGATGCTCACTTTGCCACTTTTATTCCACACAGTATTGGAAGTTCTTAGCCACAGCAACCAGACAAGAAAACAAATAAAGTAATCCAAACTGGAAAGGAAGAAGTAAAACTATCTCTGTTTGTAGATGACATGATACTGTATATAGAAAATCCTAAAGATGCCATCAGAAATCTGCTAGAATAATAATAATGAATAAATAATTCAGAATAAATAAATAAATAAATAATTCATGAATAAATAATAATGAATAAATAAATTCAGTAAAACTGCAAGATATAAAATTAATATGCAGAACAATCTATCAGAAAAGGAAATTAAGAAAACAATCATACTGACAATTGCATCAAAAACAAAAATATGAGGAATTTGGAGAAGATGGCGGAAGAGTAAGACGTGGAGATCACCTTCCTTCCCACAGATACAGTAGAAATACATCTACACGTGGAACTGCTCCTACAGAACATCCACTGAATGCT
Organism: Balaenoptera borealis; assembly: GCF_965194805.1. Lineage (NCBI taxonomy): Eukaryota > Metazoa > Chordata > Mammalia > Artiodactyla > Balaenopteridae > Balaenoptera > Balaenoptera borealis. Next base: position 31,511,864 of record NC_138870.1, read on the forward strand.
GGCAGAAAACGTCCGACCTCCAAAAAGGCAAGAAACTCCCCCCGTACTTGGGTAGGGCAAAAGAAAAAAGAAATAACAGAGACAAAAGAATAGGGACGGGACCTGCACCAGTGGGAGGGAGCCGTGAAGGAGGAAAGATTTCCATGCACTAGGAAGCCCCTTCGCGGGCAGAGACTGCGGGTAGCAGAGGGGGGAAGCTTCGGAGCCACGGAGGAGAGCGCAGCCACAGGGGTGCGGAAGGCAAAGCGGAGAGATTCCCGCATGGAGGCTCGGCGCCGAGCAGCACCCACCAGCCCGAGAGGCTTGTCTGCTCACCCGCCAGGGCGGGCGGGGCTGGTAGCTGAGGCTCGGGCTTCGGTTGGCGGCGTGAACACAGCCTGAAGGGGTTAGTGCACCACAGCTAGCCGGGAGGGAGTCCGGGAAAAAGTCTGCAGCTGCCGAGGAGGCAAGAGACTTTTTCTTCCCTCTTTGTTTCCTGATGCGCGAGGAGAGGGATTCAGAGCATCGCCTAAACGAACTCCAGAGATGGGCGCGAGCCGCGGCTATTAGCGCAGACCACAGAGACGGGCGTGAGATGCTGGGGCTGCTGCTGCCGCCTCCAAAAATCCTGTGTGAGAGCACAGGTCACTCTCCACACCGCCCCTCCCGGGAGCCTGTGCAGCCTGCCACTGCCAGGGTCCCGTGATCCGGGGACAACTTCCCCAGGAGAACGCACTGCACGCCTCAGGCTGGTGCAACGTCACGCCGGCCTCTGCCACCGCAGGTTCGCCCCGCCTCCTCTGTACCCCTCCCTCCCCCCGACCTGGGTGAGCCAGAGCCCCCGAAGCAGCTGCTCCTTTAACCCCGTCCTGTCTGGGCGGGGAATAGACGCCCTCAGGCGACCTACACGCAGAGGCGGGTCCAAATCCAAAACTGAACCCCAGGAGCTGTGCGAACAGAGAAGAGAAGGGGAGATCTCTCCCAGCAGCCTCAGAAGCAGCGGATTAAAACTCCACAAACAACTTGATGTGCTTGCATCTGTTGAATACCTGAATAGAAAACGAATCATCCCAAATTCAGAAGGTGGACTTTGGGAGCAGGATATATTAATTTTTCCCCTCTTCCTTTTTTTTGTGAGTGTATATGTATATGCTTCTGGGTGAGATTTTGTCTGTATAGCTTTGCTTTATAATAGCTTTACTTCACTATATTATAGCCTCTTTCTTTCTTTCTTTCTTTCTTCCTTCCTTTCTTTCTTTCTTTCTTTCTTTCTTTCTTTCTTTCTTTCTTTCTTTCTTTCTTTCTTTCTATTTTTTCTCCCTTTTACTCTGAGCCATGTGGACGAAAGGCTCTTGGTGCTCCAGCCAGGCATCAGGGCCGTGCCTCTGAGGTGGGAGAGCCAAATTCAGGACACTGGTCCACAAGACATTTCCCAGCTCCACGTAATACCAAACGTCAAAAACCTCTCAGAGATCTCCATTTCGACATCAAGACCCAGCTTCACTCAACGACCAGCAAGCTACAGTGCTGGACACCCTATGCCAAACAACTAGCAAGACAGGAACACAGCCCCATCCATTAGCAGAGAGGCTGCCTAAAATCATAATAAGGCCACAGACACCCCAAAATACACCACCAGACGTGGACGTGCCCACCAGAAAGACAAGATCCAGCCTCATCCACCAGAGCTCAGGCACTAGTTCCCTCCACCAGGAAGCCTACACAACCCACTGAACCAACCTTAGCCACTGGGGACAGATACCAAAAACAACGGGAACTACGAACCTGCAGCCTGTGAAAAGGAGACCCCAAACACAGTAAGATAAGCAAAATGAGAAGACAGAAAAACACACAGCAGATGAAGGAGCAGGGTCAAAACACACCAGACCTAACAAATGAAGAGGAAATAGGTAGTCTACCTGAAAAAGAATTCAGAATAGTGATAGTAAGGATGATCCAAAATCTTGGAAATAGAATAGACAAAATGCAAGAAACATTTAACAAGGACGTAGAAGAACTAAAGAGGAACCAAGCAATGATGAAAAACACAATAAATGAAATTAAAAATACTCTAGATGGGATCAATAGCAGAATAACTGAGGCAGAAGAAAGGATAAGTGACCTGGAAGATAAAATGGTGGAAATAACTACTGCAGAGCAGGAAAAAGAAAAAAGAATGAAAAGAACTGAGGACAGTCTCAGAGACCTCTGGGACAACATTAAACGCACCAACATTCGAATTATAGGGGTCCCAGAAGAAGAAGAGAAAAAGAAAGGGACTGAGAAAATATTTGAAGAGATTATAGTTGAAAACTTCCCTAATATGGGAAAGGAAATAGTTAATCAAGTCCTGGAAGCACAGAGAGTCCCATACAGGATAAATCCAAGGAGAAACACGCCAAGATACATATTAATCAAACTGTCAAAAATTAAATATAAGGAAAACATATTAAAGGCAGCAAGGGAAAAACAACAAATAACACACAAGGGAATCCCCATAAGGTTAACAGCTGATCTTTCAGCAGAAACTCTGCAAGCCAGAAGGGAGTGGCAGGATATACTTAAAGTGATGAAGGAGAAAAACCTACAACCAAGATTACTCTACCCAGCAAGGTTCTCATTCAGATGTGATGGAGAAATTAAAACCTTTACAGACAAGCAAAAGCTGAGAGAGTTCAGCACCACCAAACCAGCTTTACAACGAATGTTAAAGGAACTTCTCTAGGCAAGAAACACAAGAGAAGGAAAACATCTACAATAACAATCCCAAAAGATTTAAGAAAATGGGAATAGGAACATACATATTGACAATTACCTTGAATGTAAATGGATTAAATGCTCCCACCAAAAGACACAGGCTGGCTGAATGGATAAAAAAAAAAGACCCATATATATGCTGTCTACAAGAGACCCACTTCAGACCTAGAGACACATACAGACTGAAAGTGAGGGGATGGAAAAAGATATTCCATGCAAATGGAAATCAAAAGAAAGCTGGGGTAGCAATTCTCATATCAGACAAAATAGACTTTAAAATAAAGACTATTACAAGAGACAAAGAAGGACACTATATAATGATCAAGGGATCGATCCAAGAGGAAGGTATAACAATTGTAAATATTTATGCACCTAACATAGGAGCACCTCAATACATAAGGCAAATGGTAACAACCATAAAAGGAGAAATCGGCAATAACACAATCAAAGTAGGGGACTTTAATACCCCACTTTCACCAATGGACAGATCCTCCAAAATGAAAATAAATAAGGAAACACAAGCTTTAAAAGATACATTAAACAGGATGGACTTAATTGATATTTATAGGACATTCCACCCAAAAACAACAGAATACACATTTTTCTCAAGTGCGCATGGAACATTCTCCAGGATAGATCATACCTTGGGTCACAAATCAAGCCTTGGTAAATTTAAGAAAATTGAAATCGTATCAAGTATCTTTTCCGACTACAACGCTATGAGACTAGATATCAATTACAGGAAAAGATCTGTAAAAAATACAAACACATGGAGGCTACACAATACACTACTTAATAACGAAGTGATCACTGGAGAAATCAAAGGGGAAATCAAAAAATACCTAGAAACAAATGACAATGGAGTCACGATGACCCAAAACCTATGGGATGCAGCAAAAGCAGTTCTAAGAGGGAAGTTTATAGCAATACAAGCCTACCTCAAGAAACAGGAAACATCTCGAATAAACAACCTAACATTTCATCTAAAGCAATTAGACAAAGAAGAACAAAAAAACCCCAAAGTTAGCACAAGGAAAGAAATCATAAAGATCAGATCAGAAATAAATGAAAAAGAAATGAAGGAGACAATAGCGAAGATCAATAAAACTAAAAGCTGGTTCTTTGAGAAGATAAACAAAATTGATAAACCATTAGCCAGACTCATCAAGAGAAAAAGGGAGAAGACTCAAATCTATAGAATTAGAAATGAAAACGGAGAAGTAACCACTGACACTGCAGAAATACAAACGATCATGAGAGATTACTACAAGCAACTCTATGCCAATAAAATGGACAACCGGGAAGAAATGGACAAATCTTATAAATGCACAAACTGCCGAGACTGAACCAGGAAGAAATAGAAAATATGAACAGACCAATCACAAGTGCTGAAATTGAAACTGTGATTAAAAATCTTCCAACAAACAAATACCCAGGACCAGATGATTTCACAGGCGAATTCTATCAAACATTTAGAGAAGAGCTAACACCTATCCTTCTCAAACTCTTCCAAAATATTGCAGAGGGAGGAACACTCCCAAACTCATTCTACGAGGCCACCATCACCCTGATACCAAAACCAGACAAAGATGTCACAAAGAAAGAAAACTACAGGCCAATATCACTGATGAACATAGATGCAAAAATCCTCAACAAAATACTAGCAAACAGAATCCAGCAACACATTAAAAGGATCATACACCATGATCAAGTGGGGTTTATCCCAGTAATGCAAGGATTCTTCAATATATGCAAATCAATCAATGTGATACACCATATTAACAAATTGAAGGAGAAAACCCATATGATCATCTCAATAGATGCAGAGAAAGCTTTTGACAAAATTCAACACCCATTTATGATAAAACCCCTGCAGAAAGTAGGCATAGAGGGAACATTCCTCAACATAATAAAGGCCATATATGAAAAACCCACAGTCAACATTGTTCTCAATGGTGAAAAACTGAAACCATTTCCACTAAGATCAGGAACAAGACAAGGTTGCCCACTCTCATCTCTATTATTCAACATAGTTTTGGAAGTGTTAGCCACAGCAATCAGAGAAGACAAAGAAATAAAAGGAATCCAAATTGGAAAAGAAGAAATAAAGCTGTCACTATTTGCAGATGACATGATACTATACATAGAGAATCCTAAAGATGCTATCAGAAAACTACGAGAGCTAATCAATGAATTTGGTAAAGTAGCAGGATACAAAATTAATGCACAGAAATCTCTTGCATTTCTATACACTAATGACGAAAAATCTGAAAGTGAAATTAAGAAGACACTCCTGTTTCCCATTGCAACAAAAAGAATAAAATATCTAGGAATAAACCTACCTAAGGAGACAAAAGACCTGTATGCAGAATATTATAAGACACTGATGAAAGAAATTAAAGATGATACAAATAGATGGAGAGATATACCATGTTCCTGGATTGGAAGAATCAACATTGTGAAGATGACTCTACTACCCAAAGCAATCTACAGATTCAATGCAATCCCTATCAAACTACCACTGGCATTTTTCACAGAACTAGAACAAAAAATTTCACAATTTGTATGGAAACACAAAAGACCCCGAATAGCCAAAGCAATCTTGAGAACGAAAAATGGAGCTGGGGGAATCAGGCTCCCTGACTTCAGACTATATTACAAAGCTACAGTAATCAAGAGAGTTTGGTACTGGCACAAAAACTGAAATATAGATCAATGGAACAGGATAGAAAGCCCAGAGATAAACCCACACACATATGGTCACCTTATCTTTGATAAAGGAGGCAAGCATATACAGTGGAGAAAAGACAGCCTCTTCAATAAGTGGTGCTGGGAAAATTGGACAGATACATGTAAAAGTATGAAATTAGAACACTCCCTGACACCATACACAAAAATAAAATCAAAATGGATTAAAGACCCAAGTGTTAGGCCAGACACTATCAAACTCTTAGAGCAAAACATAGGCAGAACACTCTATGACATACATCACAGCAAAATTCTTTTTGACCCAGCTCCCAGAGAAATGGAAATAAGAACACAGATAAACAAATGGGACCTAATGAAACTTAAAAGCTTTTGCACAGCAAAGGAAACCATAAACAAGACCAAAAGACAACCCTCAGAATGGGAGAAAATATTTGCAAAGGAAGCAACTGACAAAAGATTAATCTCCAAGATTTACAAGCAGCTCATGCAACTCAATAACAAAAAAACGAACAACCCAATCCAAAAATGGGCAGAAGACCTAAATAGACATTTCTCCAAAGAAGATATACAGATTGCTAACAGACACATGAAAGAATGCTCAACATCATTAATCATTAGAGAAATGCAAATCAAAACTACAATGAGATATCATCTCACACCGATCAGAACGGCCATCATCAAAAAATCTATAAACAATAAATGCTGGAGAGGGTGTGGAGGAAAGGGAACACTCTTGCACTGTTGGTGGGAATGTAAATTGATACAGCCACTATGGAGAACAGTATGGAGGTTCCTTAAAAAGCTACAAATAGAACTACCATACGACCCAGCAATCCCACTACTGGGCATATACCCTGAGAAAACCATAGTTCAAAAAGAGTCATGTACCAAAATGTTCATTGCAGCTCTATTTACAATAGCCAGGACATGGAAGCAACCTAAATGTCCATCGACAGATGAATGGATAAAGAAGATGTGGCACATTTATACAATGGAATATTACTCAGCCATAAAAAGAAATGAAATGGAGGTATTTGTAATGAGGTGGATGGAGTTAGAGTCTGTCATACAGAGTGAAGTAAGTCAGAAAGAGAAAAACAAATACAGTATGCTAACACATATATATGGAATCTAAGAAAAAAAAAAAAAAAGTCCATGAAGAACCTAGTGGCAAGACGGGAATAAAGACACAGACCTACTAGAGAATGGACTTGAGGATATGGGGAGGGGGTGGGGTGAGATGTGACAGGGTAAGAGAGTGTCACGGACATATATACACTACCAAATGTAAAATAGCTAGTGGGAAGCAGCCACATAGCACAGGGAGATCAGCTCGGTGCTATGTGACCACCTAGAGGGGTGGGATGGGGAGGGTGGGAGGGAGGGAGATGCAAGAGGGAAGAGATATGGGAACATATTGTATGTGTATAACTGATTCACTTTGTTATAAAGCAGAAGCTAACACACCATTGTAAGGCAATTATACTTCAATAAAGATGTTTAAAAAAAAAAAACAAAAAACAAATACAAAAACAAAAATACCTAGGGATAAAACTAACCAAGGAGGTAAAAGACTTGTACTCTGAAAACTATAAGACACTGAGGAAAGAAATCAAAGATGATGCAAACAAATGGAAAGATATACTGTGCTCATGGTTTGGAAGAATTTATATTGCTAAAGTGACTGACCATACTTCCCAAGGCAATCTACAGATTCATTGCAATCCCTATCAAAATACCAATGGCATTTTTCAGAGAACTAAAATAAATAATGCCAAAATTTATATGGAAAAACAAAAGATCCCAAATCGCCAAAACAACCTTGAGAAGTAAGAGCAAAGCGGAGGTATCATGCTCCCTGATTTCAAATACACTACAAAGCTACAGTAAATAAAACAGTAGTGCTGGCACAAAAACAGATCAATGGAACAGAACATACATCAATGGAACTAAATAGCAAGCCCAGAAATAAACCCATATTTATATGCTCAATTAATCTATGACAAAGGAGGCAAGAATCCACAATGGGGAAAATACAGATTCTTTAATAAAGGTGTTGAGAAAACTAGACAGCAAAAGAATAAATCTGGACTACTTAGTCACACCATTAACAAAAATACATTCAAATGGAATAAAGACTGAAATTTAAAACCTGAAACCATAAACCTTATAAGAAAACATAGGCAGTACAATCTTTGACATCCATCTTAACAATATTTTTTTTTTGGATCTGTCTCCTCAGGCAAGGGAGACCAAAAGCAAAAATAAACAGGTGGGACTACATGAAACTGAAAAGCTTTTGCATAGCAACATAATCTGTCATCAAATAAAAAGACAGACTACTGAATGGGAGAAAATATTAGCACACAATATATCTCATAAGAGCTTAATATACAAAATATATAAAGAAGTCATACAACTCAACATCAATAAAAGCAAACAGCCTGGTCAAAAAATGGGTGGAGGACATGAACAGACATTTTTCTAAAGAAGACATACAGATGGCCAATAAGCACATGAAAACATGCTCAACATCATTAATCATTAGGGAAATGTAAATCTAAAACTCAATGAGATACCACCTCACACCTGTCAGAATGGCTATCTTTAAAAAGACAACAAATAAGAATTGTTGATGGGGATGTGAGAAAAGGGAACTCTCCTGCACTGTTGCTGGGATTGTAATTTGGTGAAGCCACTATGCAAACTGTGCAGAGGTTCCTCAAAAATTAAAAATAGAATTACCAAATGATCCAGAAATTTCACTTGTGGTTTTATCCAAAGAATACAAAATCACTAATTTGAAAAGATATATGCACAAATTGTAGAATTATTTACAAAATCCAAGATATGGAAGCAACCTAACTGTCCTGTAGATAGACATGTGGATAAAGAAGATGTGGTATATATAGAATACTTATAAGCTCAGCTTTTATAACATACTTGAAGGTAAGAAAGATGATAAATTCATCTAAGTACTCTCAGCATCTACTTCAGTGCCTAGTAACCAATGTATTATATTTAAGTATATCTAAATCTTATCAACTCCAAAGTTCCAATTCTCATCACCTAAATCAGGTGTGGTTAAGGCTCAGGATGTAATCTACCATGGATCACAGTTCTTCCTATCAGGAACGTCTGTAAAAAAACCAAATTATCTGTCCTAGCCATACAACACTGGGTCAGACATAGTTATAGACATTCTGGATCAAAAAGGGGGAAAATGTAAGGTAAAATGGAGTCACCAGGCCAAAGAAATTTTGTAGTCCATCTGTGTAAACTTTATTAGTTTTCCATGATTTGCAGCTCTAACCTCTGGATCATTTCCCTCCTTTTATGAAATGTAGTAAGAGACTGTAGTTGGGTATTTTATCAGCCTGTTTCCTGCCAGTAGAATTGAGGAGGTGGTCCAACAGCCTTCTTTTAGTTCATTCACACTCTCTCTTTCAGTCTAAGTTAGCAGCGTTTCTGCTGGCATAAAATGCTCAAGAGCTTTGTGGGTCTCCTGTGTATGTCATGGGGATTCACTTCATGAGACAAGAAGCTCCTCTGCAGATCATTGTTAGAGCACCCTATCTCTATTTCTGACTTCTGCTAAGATAACTGAGGCGACCTAGGGGCCACACACTTAATATCTTCAAAGAGCCTTTCCTACAACTGAATATTTTGATTTTTACATCACTCTGAAGCTTTAGCACAAATTGCAGAGTCACATCCTCAATCTTTTCTCTAGAGTACACTGACCTTCTTCATTTGAGAGTATTTTGCCATTTGAGTAAGTGAATGGTTTTTCAGCTCATCAAGATTGTATAAAGCAATCTAAGTTCTTCCTATATGTTCTTCAAAATTCTCCCATCTCTACCCATTCCATGATTTTAAAGCCACCCTACACTTTTAGGAGTTTATTATGACTGCACCCCACTTCTAGCTACCAAAAAAGTACAGATGACCTTGAACAACACAGATTTGAACTGTGCAGGTCCACGTCTACGAGGATATTTTTTTCAATAAATACATACTACAGTACTACATGATCCATGGTTGGTTGAATCCGAGGATGCAGAAACTTGGAAATGAAGGAGTGACTGCAAAGTTACATGTGGATTTTCAACTCTTCAGAGGGTTGGTGCCCCTAATACCTGTATTATTTAAGGGTCAATTGTATTAGTTAACTATTCCTTCCATAGCAAATTACCATAAACTCAGTGGCTTAAAACAACACCCATTCACTGTCTGACAGTTCTGTAAGTCAAAATCGCAACAGGCTCAGCTGGTTACTGTGCTTAGGGTTGCACAAGGCTGACATAAAAGTGTCAACTAGCCTGGGTCCTACTTTCTACAGGATCTGGGAGAAAATTAACTTCCAATCTCCTTCAGGTTGTTGGCAGAATTCATTTCCATTCATGATTTCCATGTGGTCCCCTACATCTTCAAGCCAGTAAAGGTGAGTCAGGTCCTTCTCATGCTTTAAACCTCTGTGACTTCCCCGTATGTTGCATCTTCCTCACTTTCTATTCTGCCTTTCTCTTCTGTTTTTAAGGGCTCATGTGATTATACTGAAACCTCCTAAATAATTCATGATAACCTCCCTATCATTAAAAAAAAAATTTTATTGGAGTATAGCTGATTTACAATGTTGTGTTAGTTTCAGGTGTACAGCAAAGTGAACCAGTTATGCATGTACATATATCAACTCTTTTTTTAGATTCTTTTCCCATATAGGCCATTACAGAGTATTGAGCACGTGCTTATTAGTTATCTATTTTCTGTATAGGAGTATTTATGTCAATCCTAATCTCCCAATTTATCCTTCTCCACAACCCTCTGGTAACCATAAGGTTGGTTTCTACATCTGTAAGCTTATTTCAGTTTTGTAGATAAGTTCATTGGACCCTTTCTTAGATTCCAAATATAAGCGATATCATGTGATATTTGTCTTTCTCTGTCTGACTTACTTCAGTCAGTATGACAACATCTACATCCATCTATGTAGCTGCAAGTAGCATTATTTCATTTTTTTTATGGCTGAGTGATATTCCATTGTGTATATTTACCCAATCTTCTTTATCCATTCCTCTGTCAATGCACATTTAGGTTGATTCCATGTCCTGGATACTGTAAATAGTGCTGCAATGAACACTGGGGTGCATGTATCTTTTAAAATTATGGTTTTCTCTGGATACATGCCCAGGATTGGGATTCTTGGATCACATGTTAGCTCTATTTTCAGTTTTTTTAAGGAACATCCATAATGTTCTCCATAGTGATTTTACCGATTTACATTCCCACCAACAGTCTAGGAGGGTACCCTTTTCTCCACACCCTCTCCAGCATTTATTGTTTGCAGATTGTTAGATGATGGCCATTCTGACCAGTGTGAGTTGATACTTCATTGTAGTTTTGATTTGCATTTTTTTAATAATTAGTGATGTTGAGCAACTTTTAATGTGCTTTCTGGCCATCTGTATGTCTTCTTTGGAGAAATGTCTATTTAGGTCTTCTGCCCATTTTTTGATTGAGTTGTTTGTTTTTTTAGATACTGAGTGGCATGAACTGTTTGTATATTTTGGAGATTAATCCCTTGTCAGTTGCTTTATTTACAAATATGTTCTCCCATTCTGAGGGGTGTCTTTTCATTTTGTTTATGGTTTCCTTTGCTCTGCAAAAGGTTTTAAGTTTAATTAGGTCCCATTTGTTTATATTTGTTTTTATTTTCAGTACTCTAGGACGTGGATCAAAAAAGACCTTGCTGTGATTTATCGAAAAGAGTATTCTGCCTATGTTTTCCCCTAAGAGTTTTATAGTATCCAGTCTTACAATTAGGTCTTCAATCCATTTCAAGTTTACTATGTATATGGTGTTAGGGAGTAATATAATTTCATTTGTTTACAGGTAGCTGTCTAGTTTTCCCAGCACTATGTATTGAAGACTGTCTTTTCCCTATTGTATATTCTTGCCTCCTTTGTCATAGGTTAGGTGACCATAGGAGCATGGTTTTACCTCTGGATTTTCTATCCTATTCCATTGAACTATATTTCTGTTTTTGTGCCAGTACCATACTATCTTGATTGTTGTAGCTTTGTAGTATAGTCTGATCCAACAACCTGGAGGAAACAGGGAGCCTGATTCCTCCAGCTCTGTTTTTCTTTCTCAAGATTGCTTTGGATATTCAGGGTCTTTTGTGTTTCCATACAAACTGTAAAATTTTTTTTTTCTAATTCTGTGAAAAATGCCATTGGTACTTGGATAGGGATTGCATTGAATCTGTAGATTGCTTTAGGTAGTAGAATCATTTTCAAAATATTAATTCTTCCAATCCAGGAATATGCTATATCTCTCCATCTGATTGTGTCATCTTTAGACTACTATAAGCAACTATATGCCAATAAAATGGACAACCTGGAAGAAATGGACAAATTCCTAGAAAAGTACAACTTTCCAAGACTGAACCAGGAAGAAACAGAAAATATGAACAGACCAATGACAACTAATGAAATTTAAACTGTGATTAAAAATCTTCCACAAAAAAAAGCCCAGGATCAGATGGCTTCAGAGGAGAATTCTATGACACATTTACAGAAGAGCTAACACCTATCCTTCTCAAACTCTTCCAAAATATAGAAGAGGGAGGGCCACTCCCAAACTCATTCTATGAGGCCACCATCACCCTGATACCAAAACCAGTAAAAGATGTAACAAAAAAGAAAATTACAGGCCAATATCACTGAGGAACATATTTTAATATAAAAATCCTCAACCAAACACTAGCAAACAGAATCCAACAGCACATTAAAAGGATCATACACCATGATCAAGTGGGGTTTAGCCCAATAATGCAAAGTTTCTTCAATATACACAAATCAATACCATATTAACAAATTGAAGGAAAAAACAACATATGATAATCACAATAGATGCAGAAAAAGCTTGTGACAAAATTCAACACCCATTTATGATAAAAACTCTCCAGAAAGTGGGCATAGAGGGAACCTACCTCAACATAATAAAGGCCATATATGACAAACTCACAGCCAACATCATTCTCAAAAGTGAAAAGCTGAAAGCATTTCCTCTAAGATCAGGAACAAGACAAGGTTGCCCAATCTCACCACTATTATTCAACATAGTTTTGGAAGTGTTAGCCACAGCAATCAGAGAAGAAAAAGAAATAAAAGGAATCCAAATTGGAAAAGAAGAACTAAACCTGTCACTGTTTGCAGATGACATGATACTATACATAGAGAATCGTAAAGATTCTACCAGAAAACTAATACAACTAATCAATGAATTTGGTAAAGTAGCAGGATACAAAATTAATGTACAGAAATCTCTTGCATTCCCACACACTAACAACAAAAAATCTGAAAGAGTAACTAAGGAAATCCTCCTATTCACCATTACAACAAAAAGAATAAAATATCTAAGAATAAAGTTACCTAAGGAGACAAAAGACCTGTATGCAGAAAACTATAAGACACTGATGAAAAAAATCAAAGACGATACAAACAGATGGAGAGATATACCATGTTCTTGGACTGGAAGAATCAACATTGTGTAAATAACTATACTACGCAAAGCAATCTACAGATTCAATGCAATCCCTATAAAGCTACCAATGGCATTTTTCACAGAACTAGAATAAAAAATTTTACGATTTCTATGGAAACACAAAAGACACTGAATAGGCAAAGCAATTGTGAGAAAGAAAAACAGAGCTGGAGGAATCAGCCTCCTGGACTTCAGACTATATTACAAAGCTATGGTAATCAAGAAGGTATGGTACTGGCACAAAAATAGAAATATAGGTCAATGGAACAGGGTAGGAAGCCCAGAGATAAACCCAGGCACATATGGTCCCTTATCTTTGATAAAGCAGGCAAGACTATACGATGGAGAAAAGACAGCCTCTTCAGTAAGTGGTGCTGGGAAAACTGGACAGCTACATGTAAAAGAACGAATTAGAATACTTCCTAACACCATACACAAAAATAAACTGAAAATGGATTAAAGACCTAAATGTAAGGCCAGACACTACAAAACTCTTAGAGGAAAACATAGGCAGAACACTCTATGACATAAATCACAGCAAGATCCTTTTTGACCCACCTCCTAAAATAATGGAAAAAAAAACAAAAATAAACAAATGGGAGACTAATGAAACTTAAAAGCTTTTGCACAGCAAAGGAAACCGTAAACAAGATGAAAAGACAGCCCTCTGAACGGGAGAAAATATTTGCAAATGAAGCAACTGACAAAGGATTAATCTCCAAAACATACAAGCAGCTCATGCAACTCAATATCAAAAACACAAACATCCCAATCCAAAAGTGGGTAGAAGACCTAAACAGACATTTCTGCAAAGAAGATATACAGATTGCCAACAAACACATGAAAGGATGCTCAACATCACTAATCATTAGAGAAATTCAAATCAAAACCACAATGAGGTATCACCTCACACCAGTCAGAATGGCCATCATCAAAAAATCTACAAACAATAAATGCTGGAGAGGGTGTAGAGAAAAGGGAACCCTCTTGCACTGTTGGTGGGAATGTAAACGGAAACAGCCACTATGGAGAACAGTATGGAGGTTCCTTAAAAAACTAAAAATAGAACTACCATAGGTCCCAGCATTCCCACTACTGGGCATATACCTTGAGAAAACCATAATTCAAAAACAGACATGTGGGCTTCCCTGGTGGCACAGTGGTTGAGAATCTGCCTGCCAATGCAGGGGACATGGGTTCGAGTCCTGGTCTGGGAATATTCCACATGCCACGGAGCAACTGGGCCCGTGAGCCACAATTACTGAGCCTGCGCATCTGGAGCCTGTGCTCTGCAACAAGAGAGGCTGCGATAGTGAGAGGCCTGCGCACCGTGATGAAGAGTGGCCCCCACTTGCCGCAACTGGAGAGAGCCCTCGCACAGAAACGAAGACCCAACACAACCATAAGTAAATAAACAAATAAATAAAAACAAAAATTAAAAAAAAATCAATTGACCATAATTAAAAAAAAAAAAAAAAGAAAAACAGACATGTACCACAATGTTCACTGCAGCACTATTTACAATAGCCAGGACATGGAAGCAACCTAAATGTCCATTGACAGATGAATGGATAAAGAAAATGTGGCACATATATACAATGGAATATTACTCAGCCATAAAAAGAAACAAAATTGAGTTATCTGTAGTGAGGTGGATGGACCTAGAGTCTGTCATACAGAGTGAAGTAAGTCAGAAAGAGAAAAACAAATACCATATGCTAACACATATATATGGATTCTAAAAAAAAATAATAATAATGGTTCTGATGAAGTTAGTTGCAGGACAGGAATAAAGATGCAGACATAGAGAATGGACTTGAGGATATGGCGACCAGGGGAGGGTGAAGCTGGGACTAAGTGAGAGAGTAGCATTGACATATATACACTATCAAATGTAAAATAGACAGCTAGTGGGAAGCAGCTGCATAGCACAGGGAGGTCAGCTCAGTGCTTCGTGACAACCTAGAGGGGTGGGATAGAGATGCTGGGAGGGAGGCTCAAGAAGGAGGGGATATGGGGATATATGAATACATATAGCTGATTCACTTTGTTATACAGCAGAAACTAAACAACATTGTAAAGCAATTATACTCCAATAAAGATGTAAAAAAATTTAAAAAAATATGTAAGCAATAATATATTAGGTTGTTATACTAGTCCTCCAAAAGTTTTCACCACCAAAGTAAAATTTTAATATTTGTTATTTCTTTCATATTATTTTGTTATGCTGTTTCATTAAGATTTCATTTTCAATACGAGCTAGGCAAATGTTTTCTTGACTTTAGCAATCCTCTTCATTTCAGTACATTTCTGAAAAATTAATACTTTCTTCATCCCTAACAATTCTACTGTTAGGAGTTTATCATAAAGATAAGTTCACCCACATCTACAAACATGACAAGGATACACAAAGATAGGTATAGAGTGTTCATTGTAATCATGTTTCTAAGAGCCAACAAAAATCAAACAGATAACAACAGAAAAATAAAACAAATTAAACTGAATACATAACTCCATCAAAGGCAAATTATTTAAAATTATGGAAAATGATAGTTTCTATGTAGCTATATTAAAAGGAATTATTTCTACACATATCTATAGTATGGAAAAATGGAAAACAAATTTAAGTGACAAAAGCAGCTTATAAACTGGTGTATCTTATGTGTTTTAAATAATATTATGTATACATCTTTTATATTAAAACTATATGATACAAAACTTTTAAAAAATCAACCTTCAAAATATTTTTTTAATCTGTTCACTTCTCCTCATCTTTTTAGCCTGAACTACTTGTGTTCTCCAAACTAGAATATCTCATCAATAATTAAACTGCTGATAATTCTGTTAACAACCCACAACCATTTTCCCCACAGCAGTGAATGAATTTTGTCTTTGAACAAATATCATGAATTTTCCCACTGCATTTATGATAAAATTCAAATTACAAAAATGGCCTATTTCCTAGTCTAAGTCTGTACTCTAATTTTCATAGCTTATATCAGTATGTAATTATATTTATTTGTGATTATTCATTAAATGAATAGATGGTAAACATTCATTATTCATTTAATGAATAGATGGTAAACTCCATGAGGGGATGGGGGAGGGAGATATTGGATGATTTGATTTAAGAGGTCTTTCCTAAAAGATATTGACTATATTTAATAACAACAAAAATATTAATAATAACCACCACTGAATGTTTATTAAATTCCAGTGTTCTCTATGACAAATGTATTATATTAAGTACTGCTACTTCTTACAACAATCCTTTTGAAAGTGTATTATTCATATGTTTCAGATGAGGAAACTGGAGCTCAGGAATTTTAAGTAATTTGCTCAAATTATACACCTAACAAATTATGAAACCCAGGTCTGACTGCCCCCAAAGTCCATGTATTATCAACTTCATTCCGGTGGCTATTTACTTATCTGCAGACTAAATTCTTCATATTAAAAATGTGACCCATAGATATAAATATATATATATATATATATATTATATAGATGTACAAATTTTTAATATTACATATCAAGTTACTAGCAAAGTTGGGACTTTAAACATCATCTGATTCCCTGCCCAATATTCTTTCTAACAAAATAAACCAGACAAAATAACTGTATCAGTCTAATTTTCAGGGAATTTAATAAAGTAAGAATTTCCTCCAAAGTTGACTATATTTTCACACGCAAAAGTTGCACAATAAAGACATGCACTGCTTTATTGTAAATTTGTATGTTCCTCACCTTTAAGACTAACCATTCTCCTATCCTTCTTTCTGCTTCTCTTCATCCTCATGCTGACTTTTTATCTTCACATGCGCTCACAGCCACAGCATAGATTTCAAGACAAGGCCACATTTGAGTCAGAACTCTAAGCCAACCCCTTAAGGTTCTGCCTCAGGTCTCTCTTAAGCCCTATTCTTCTACTTGGTTCTTCTGCCTTATTCCCAAGCTCCCTTTCTACTTTATTCCTCCCCCCACATTTCTCGTGTTGAACTTCAGCATCCATTGGGCTCTACCCTTGGACCCTATGTCAGAGATGAGATTCCCATATCCATCAGACAACTACAAGCTGCTCTTCCAATTATCACCTGCCTCCAAGTTCCTGTCCTTGTACTCTTCACACCTGTCAGGACACTCACTAATCCCTCTTGAATCCCTCCCTTTATTTTCTACCCATTTTTTATTGCCTAGATCACAAGCTGCTATACTCAGCCTACAAAGAACATAACCTTTTCCCCTAGCTAAAACAGCTGTTGGGTCAATTACCCTTGGAGTTTCCAGTACTCCCCAGAGTAAGAATCTTCTTTCTAATCACAACCAGTCCCTACCTCCTTGCCCAATCCTCTTATTTGGAATCAGTCAAGCCTGGATGAGACTAACAGGAACAAAGAGGTATGTTACATTATGAATATAATAAATGCATTCCTCCCAGAGGAGAGAATGACAATCTTTATTAAACTGGTGTTGATTCTAGCATTTTGGAAGGCTTTGCTGAATCCATCACTGAGATCTCTAAAGATAGAAGATTCTCTGAGAGCATCATGAAGAAAATTGGATATAAGCTTACAGCATGAGAATACACACTGCTGAGAGGGTATAATGCTAAATAATAATGAGATGACCTAAAGAGAGAAGCTGATGAGTCATAGGAAGACACAGTAAGTGTTGCAGACAAATTAAGTAGCACAAGACTCACTTTAGGAGTTCAGGGAAAAGATCAAAATGTAGGATGGCATTAAAATATGACAGATGTGTTTCCTCAAAACTTGAATCCAACAGAAAACACTGTTGGAAACTGAAAATCTTGAGCTGCTATTAAAAAGTAAATTAAAAATTCTTGAACAACAGTTTCAAAAAATTCCACATAAAATTTCCTACAAAATGTTAAAAAATAATTTTATTCTCATAAAAATGAGACAATCTATTTTTAAAAGTGACAGCAATAACTAAAGCCCAGAAAATAAAAAGATGAGTTGAAATTCAAATTCTGATTATTTAATAGGGTATGAGGCTATGTACAAGAAACCACTTTACCTTTGTAAAAAATATAACTTAATTTTCAAAGGCTTGATTAATAATAAATAATTTAAAGCTCTAGTATATCTGCTTTAAATCTCCAGGTTTTATATTTAACATCATTTTAACAAGACCACCTCTGAGAATATATTATAAAACAATTGCAACTAAGAAGCTAGCAGACATTCTTCTAAATACCTTAACCAAAAATAATTCAAACTAGGCCATTTAAAGAGAAGAAAACAAGGGAATATTTTGAATAACTTAGAATATAAATAGGACACTAATTGGAAAACAAATCTCTAATCTAAAACACTAAATCATTTGGATAATGTTATTTAAGATAAATAACATTTGGGACACAGGAAGACAAAATTCACAACGAGTTAATTTTGTTAATTACATGTGGATTATCTGCCTCCGGAGGTGGTGTCCTGTGCTACAATTCTTAAACCTATACCTACCCAGATAGAAAAAAAAACCCTAACTCTTTAACAAAATTGCCAAAGGTAATGGCTGCAGGAGAGTGTACAAATTCTATTTCTATCTCCAGCCACGAGGGACATACCATGAAAAACATGTTTAGTGACCATCCTACAATATTTTCTTTGCCCTAGATAGCTAAGCCCTGGCCAGGGCAGGTTTACAAGGGAGGAGATGGGTGGGAGAAAGCAAAAGGGACTATGAGAAATAGATGTGAGATCTGCATGTTTAAATATATACTATTTGCCCAGTATGAACATCTTCATTTCTGCCAGGCTTTCATATATTCCACTATTTTTATATATTATGTGATAAAACAAGAAATCTTTAGAAGTTGTGTTTGTCATCAAGCTTCCTGTCAGAGAGGAAAACATTTCCCTGACCTTGCATCACCTCCAGTACCCAACGTGGCTCCATCCTTCCTTCCAAACCCATTCCCTCCTCCACTGAAATATCATATCTTCCAAACTTCCCATCTCTCTCCACCATCTCTCCATCAGATTGGTTCAAAATAATCAAGTTCACAGAAAAAGATACCACTGAGCAGGAGTTAGCAGGAATAAGTATGGAATCTGAAAGCATCCATGGAGTGGGCCAGCTATGAAGGGCTACTTCAACACTATGGGCACACACAGCTTCCATGCAAGCAATATTTCACTCTCTTCCTCAAACAAACCATGCTTTTTCAAACAAAACAGTATGAACAGTTTAGATTGCTTTTCATTTGAAGTTGAGGTAACGAGGTGAAATGCCATTTGAATAGAAGCTGCATCTTCTATTAAAGCACTTGAACTTCCAAGAGCCCAAGAGAGAATGCTTAGCCCAGTGGACCCAGTTTTTTAATTCACATGTTCCCCTTTCTCTAGACACATGCCTCTCTCATAGCTAGAGTTTTTTTGTTTTTGTTTTTGTTTTTAAACATCTTTATTGGAGTACATTTCCTTTACAATGGTGTGTTAGTTTCTGCTTTATAACAAAGTGAATCAGTTATACATATACATAGATTCCCAAATCCCTTCCCCCTTGCATCTCCTGCCCTCCCACCTTCCCTATTCCACCCCTCTAGGTGGTCACAAAGCACCGAGCTGATCTCCCTGTACTATGTGGTTGCTTCCCAACTAGCTATTTTACGTTTGGTAGTGTATATATGTCCATGCCACTCTCTCACTTTGTCCCAGCTTATGTTTCCCCCTCCCCGTATCCTCAAATATATTCTCTAGTAGGTCTGTGTCTTTATTCCCGTCTTCCCCTAGGTTCTTCATGACCATTATTATTATTTTTTTTAGATTCCATATATATGTGTTAGCATATGGTATTTGTTTTTCTCTTTCTGACTTACTTCACTCTGTATGACAGACTCTAGGTCCATCCACCTCACTACAAATAACTCAATTTTGTTTCTTTTTATGGCTGAGTAATATTCCATTGTATATATGTGCCACATCTTCTTTATCCATTCATCTGTTGATGGAACTTAAGTTGCTTCCATGTCCTGGCTATTGTAAATACAACTACAATGAACATTTTGGTACATGACTCTTTTTGAATTATGGTTTCTCAGGGTATATGCCCAGGAGTGGAATTGTTGGGTTCTATGGTAGTTCTATTTTTAGTTTTTTTAAGGAACCTCCATACTGTTCTCCATAGTGGCTGTATCAATTTACATTCCCACCAACAGTGCAAGATGGTTCCCTATTCTCCACACCCTCTCCAGCAATTACTGCTTATAGATTTTTTGATGATGGCCATTCTGACCAATGTGAGATGATATCTCATTGTAATTTTGATTTGCATTTCTCTAACGATTAATGATGTTGAGCATTCTTTCATGTGTTTGCTGGCAATCTGTATATCTTCTTTGGAGAAATGTCTATTTAGGTCTTCTGCCCATTTTTGGATTGGGTTGTTTGTTTTTTTGATATTGAGCTGCATGAGCTGCTTGTAAATTTTGGAGATTAATCCTTTGTCAGTTGCTTCATTTGCAAATATTTTCTCTCATTCGGAGGGTCGTCTTTTCCTCTGGTTTACGGTTTCCTTTGCTGTGCAAAAGCTTTTAAGTTTCATTAGGTCCCATTTGTTTATTTTTGTTTTTATTTCCATTTCCCTAGGAGGTAGGTCAAAAAGGATCTTGCTGTGATTTATGTCATAGGGTGTTCTGCCTATGTTTTCTGCTAAGAGTTTGATAGTGTCTGCCCTTACATTTAGGTCTTTAATCCATTTTGAGTTTACTTTTGTGTATGGTATTAGGGAGTGTTCTAATTCCATTCTTTTACATGTAGTTGTCCAGTTTTCCCAGTACAACTTACTGAAGAGGCTGTCTTCTCTCCACTGTATATTCTTGCCTCCTTTATCAAAGATAAGGTGACCATATGTGCGTGGATTTATCTCTGGGATTTCTATCCTGTTCCATTGATCTATATTTCTGTTTTTGTGCCAGTACCATACTGTCTTGATTACTGTAGCTTTGTAGTATAGTCTTAAGTAAGGGAGCCTGATTCCTGCAGCTCTTTTTTACTTTCCCAAGATTGCTTTGGCTATTGGGGTCTTTTGTGTTTCCATACAAACTGTGAAATTTTTTGTTCTAGTTCTGTGAAAATTGCCATTGGTAGTATGATAGGGATTGCACTGAATCTGTAGATTGCTTTGGGTAGTATAGTCATTTTCACAATGTTGATTCTTCCAGTCCAAGAACATTATATATCTCTCCATCTCTTTGTATCATCTTTAATTTCTTTCATCAGTGTCTTATAGTTTTCTGCATACAGGTCTTTGGTCTCTTTAGGTAGGTTTACTCCTAGGTATTTTATTCTTTTTTGTTGTGATGGTAAATGGGATTATTTCCTTAATTTCTCTTTCAGATTTTTCATCATTAGTGTATAGGAATGCAAGAGATTTCTGTACATTAATTTTGTATCTTGATACTTTAGCAAATCCACTGATTGGCTCTAGTAGTTTTCTGGGAGCATCTTTAGAATGCTCTCTGTTTAATACCATGTCATCTGCCAACAGTGACAGTTTTACTTCTTCTTTTCCAATTCGGATTTTTTTTCTCTTTGACTGCTATGGCTAAAACTTCCAAACTATGTTGAATAATAGTGGAGACAGTGGGCAACCTCGTTTTGTTCCTGATCTTGGAGGAAATGGTTTCAGTTTTTCATCATTGATAATGAGGTTGGCTGTGGGTTAGTCATATATGGCCTTTATTATGTTGGGGAAAGTTCCCTCTATAATTACTTTCTGGAGGGTTTTTATCATAAATGGGTGTTGAATTTTGTTGAAAGCTTTTTCTGCATCTATTTACATGATCATATGGTTTTTCTCCTTCAATTTGTTCATCTGGTGTATCACATTGATTGATTAGCATATATTGAAGAATCCTTGTATTCCTGGGATAAACCCCACTTGATCATGGTGTATGATCCTTTTAATGTGCTGTTGGATTCTGTTTGCTAGTATTTTGTTGAGGATTTTTGCATCTTTGTTCATCAGTGATATTGGCCTGTTGTTTTCTTTCTTTGTGAAATCTTTGTCTGGTTTTGGTAACGCGGTGATGGTAGCCTCATAGAATGAGTTTGGGAGTGTTCCTCTCTCTGCTATATTTTGGAAGAGTTTGAGAAGGATAGGTGTTAGCTCTTCTCTAAATGTTTGACAGAATTCGCCTGTGAAGCCATCTGGTCCTGGACTTTTGTTTGTTGCACGATTTTTAATCACAGTTTCAATGTCAATGCTTGTGATTGGTCTGTTCATATTTTCTATTTCTTCCTGGTTCAGTCTTGGAAGGTTGTGCATTTCTAAGAATTTGTCCATTTCTTCCAGGTTGTCCATCTTATTGGCACATAGTTCCTTGTAGCAATCTCTCATGATCCTTTGTATTTCTGCCATGTGAGTTGTCACTTCTCCGTTTTCATTTCTAATTCTATTGATTTGCGTCTTCTCCCTTTTTTTCTTGATGAGTCTGGCGAATGGTTTATCAGTTTTGTTATCTTCTCAAAGAACTAGATTTTAGTTTTATTGATACTTGTTATTGTTTCCTTCATTTTTTTTTCATTTATTACTGATCTGATCTTTATGATTTCTTTCCTTCTGCTAGCTTTGGGGTTTTTTGCTCTTCTTTCTCTAATTGCTTTAGCTGTAAGGTTAGGTTGTTTATTTGAGATGTTTCTTGTTTCTTAAGATGAGATTGTATTGCTATAAACTTCCCTCTTAGAAATGCTTTTACTTCATCCCATAGGTTTTGAGTCATCATGTTTTCATTGTCATTTGTTTCTTGGTATTTTTGATTTCCTCTTTCTTCAGTGATCTCTTGGTTATTAAGTAGTGTATAATTTAGCCTCCATATGTTTGTATTTTTTTACAGATTTTTTCCTGTAATTGATATCTAGTCTCATAGCATTGTAGTCAGAAAAGATACTTGATATGATTTCAATTTTTAAAAATTTACCAAGGCTTGATTTGTGACCCAAGATATGATCTATCCTGGAGAATGTTCCATGAGCCCTTAAGAAGAAAGTGTATTCTGTTGTGTTTGGATGCAATGTCCTATAAATATCAATTAAGTCCATCTTCTTTTATGTATCATTTAAAACTTGTGTTTCCTTATTTATTTTCATTTTGGATGATCTGTCTGTTGGTGAAAGTGGGGTGTTAAAGCCCCTACTATGATTGTGTTACTGTTGATGTCCCCTTTTATGGCTGTTAGTATTTGCCTTATGTATTGAGGTGCTCCTATGTTAGGTACATAAACATTCACAATTGTTGTATCTTCTTGGATTGATCCCTTGATCATTATGCAGTGTCCTTCTTTGTCTCTTGTAATAGTCTTTATTTTAAAGTCTATTTTGTCTGATATGAGAATTGCTACTCCAGCTTTCTTTTGATTTCCATTTGCATGGAATATCTTTTTCCATCCCCTCACTTTCAGTCTGTATGTGTCCCTAGGTCTGAAGTGGGTCTCTTGTAGACAGCATATATACAGGTCTTGCTTTTGTATCCATTCAGGCAGTCTATGTCTTTTGGTTGGAGCATTTAATCCATTTACATTTAAAGTAATTATCAATATGTATGTTCCTATTACCATTTTCATAATTGTTTTGGGTTTGTTATTGTAGGTCTTTTCCTTCTCTTGTGTTTCCTGTGTAGAGACATTCCTTTAGCATTTGTTGTAAAGCTGGTTTGGTGGTGCTGAATTCTCTTAGCTTTTGCTTGTCTGTAAAGGTTTTAATTTCTCCATCAAATGTGAAAGAGATCCTTGCTGGGTAGAGTGATCTGTTTGTAGGTTTTTCTCCTTCATCACTTTAAATATGTCCTGCCACTCCCTTCTGGCTTGCAGAGTTTCTGCTGAAAGATCAGATGTTAACCTTATGGGGATACCCTTGTGTGTTATTTGTTGCTTTTCCCTTGCTGCTTTTAATATTTTTTCTTTGTATTTAATTTTTGATAGTTTGATTAATATGTGTCTTACCGTGTTTCTCCTTGGATTTACCGTGTATGCGACTCTCTGTGCTTCCTGGACTTGATTAACTATTTCCTTTCCCATATTAGGGAAGTTTTCAACTATAATCTCTTATTTCCTTTCCCATATTAGGGAAGTTTTCAACTATAATCTCTTCAAATATTTTCTCAGTCCCTTTCTTTTTCTCTTCTTCTTCTGGGACCCCTATAATTCGAATGTTGGTGTGTTTACAGTTGTCCCAGAGGTCTCTGAGATCGTCCTCAATTCTTTTCATTCTTTTTCCTTTATTCTGCTCTGCAGTAGTTATTTCCACTATTTTATCTTCCAGGTCACTTATCTGTTCTTCTGCCTCTGTTATTCTGCTATTGATCCCTTCTAGACAATTTTTAATTTCATTTATTGTGTTGTTCATCACTCTTTGCTTGCTCTCTATTTCTTCTAGGTCCTTGTTAAACGTTTCTTGTATTTTCGCCATTCTATTTCCAAGATTTTGGATCATCTTTACTATCATTATTCTGAACTCCTTTTCAGGTAGACTGCCTATTTCCTCTCATTTGTTAGATCTGGTGGGTTTTTGCCTTGCTCCTTCATCTGCTGTGTGTTTTTCTGTCTTCTCATTTTGCTTAACTTACTGTGTTTGGGGTCTCCTTTTTGCAGGCTGCAGGTTTGTAGTTCCCATTGTTTTTGGTGCCAGTCCCCAGTGGCTAAGATTGATCAGTGGATTGTGTAGGCTTCCTGGTGGAGGGGACTAGTGCCTGTGTTCTGGTGGGTGAGGCTGGATCTTGTCTTTCTGGTGGGCAGGTCCACGTCTGGTGGTGTGTTTTTGGGTGTCTGTGGCCTTATTATGATTTTAGGCAGCCTCTCTGCTAATGGATGGGGTTGTGTTCCTGTCTTGCTAGTTGTTTGGCATAGGGTGTCCAGCACTGTAGCTTGCTGGTCGTTGAGTGGAGCTGGGTCTTGGCATTGAGATGGAGATCTCTGGGAGATTTTTGCCATTTGATATTACGTGGAGTTTGGAGGTCTCTTGTGGACCAGTGTCCTGAACTTGGCTCTTCCACCTCAGAGGCACAGCCCTGATGCCTGACTGGAGCACCAAGAGCCTGTCCTCCACACGGCCCAGAATAAAAGGGAGAAATAAGAGAAAGAAAGAAAGAAGGAAGAAGATAATAAAATAAAATAAAAAGTTATTAAAATAAAAATAATTATTAAAAAAAAAATTTTTAAGTAATAAAAAAAAGAAAGAAAGAAAGAAGAGAGCAACCAAAGCAAAAAACATATCCACCAATGGTAACAAGTGCTAAAAACTATACATTAAAAAAAAAAAAAAAAAAGGACAGACAGAACCCTAGGACCAATGGTAAAAGCAAAGCTATACAGACAGAATCACGCACAGAAGCATACAAATACACACTCACAAAAAGAGAAAAAGGGGGAAAAATTTTATATCATTGCTCTGAAAGTCCACCTCCTCAATTTGGGATGATTTGTTGTCTATTCAGGTATTCCTCAGATGAAGGGCAAATCAAGTTGATTGTGGAGATTTAATCCACTGCTCTTGAGGCTGCTGGGAGAAATTTCCCTTTCTCTTCTTTGTCTGCACAGCTCCTGGGGTTCAGCTTTGGATTTGGACCCACCTCTGCGTGTAGGTCTCCTGAGGGGGTCTGCTCTTCGCTCAGACAGGATGGGGTTAAAGGAACAGCTTATTCGGGGACTCTGGCTCCCTCAGGCCATGAGGACGGAGGGGGACGGAGTGCGGGGCGAGCCTGCAGTGGCAGAGCCCTGCATGACCTTGCAACAGCCTGAGGTGCACCTTGTGTTCTCCCGGGGAAGTTTTCCCTGGATCACAGGACCCTGGCAGTGGCGGGCTGCACAGGCTCCCGGGAAGGGAGGTGTGGATAGTGACCTGTGCTTGCACACAGGCTTCTTGGTTGCTGCAGCAGCAGCGTTACAGTTTCATGCCCGTGTCTGGTGTCTGCGCTGTTAGCCACGGCTCGTGCCCATTTCTGGAGCTCCTTTAAGCAGCGCTCTTAATCCCCTCTCCTCGCGCACCAGGAAGCAAAGAGGCAAGAAAAAGTCTCTTGCCTCTTCACCAGTTCCAGACTTTTTCCCGGACTCCCTCCCTGCTAGCTGTGGTGCACTAACCCCTTCAGGCTGTGTTCACACAGCCAACCCCAGTCATCTCCCTGGGGTCTGACCTCCGAAGCCCAGGCCTCAGCTCCCAGCCCCCACCCATCCCGGCGCGTGAGCAGACAAGCCTCTCGGGCTGGTGAGTGCTTGTCAGCACCGCTCCTCTGTGCGGGAATCTCTCCACTTTGCTCTCCGCATCCCTATTGCTGCGCTCTCCTCCGTGGCTCTGAAGCTTCCCCCCTCCGCCACCCGCAGTCTCCAATGGAGAAGGGGCTTCCTAGTGTGTGGAAACCTTTCTTCCTTCACATCTCCCTCCCCCTGGTGCAGGTCCCTTCCCTATTCTTTTGTCTCTGTTTTTTCTTTTTTCTTTTGCCCTACCCAGGTACGTGGGGAGTTTCTTGCCTTTTGGGAGGTCTGAGGTCTTCTGCCAGCGTTCAGTAGGTGTTCTGTAGGAGTTGTTCCACATGTAGATGTATTTCTGATGTATTTGTGGGGAGGAAGATGATCTCCACGTCTTACTCTTCTGCCATCTTGAAGGCCCCCCCCCCCCTCAGAGCTAGAGTTTTAACAAAAGCCAATATTTTCTCAAACAAGAGGGTGGGTGAGTACAAAATATTTGTGTATTTGTTTGATCGAATCCAGTGTCCACCTGGGTTGTAGTAACTGCTCAGGAGAGAGAACATTATTATTATCACCTGATTCTTTGATTAATAAATCCAAAATATCCTTCCACTAGCAAGCTAAATCTATTCAATTTTACTGTCCTATTTATGATTAATCTCCTAAGAACCCTCTCAACTCTTTCCTCTGTTCTCTTTATCTCAAGTATCTAATTTAATTCCCTCATGTAATAGGCCACCATTCTGCAATTCTTAGTTTCTTTGCTTCTTTCTTTTGTAGCCAATCTCTTTGCTACACTCAAACTGTACACTTCATTACCCATTTAGTACTAACACTTGCCTAGCTAAACTTACTTTGAAAATCAAAAATTTCCCACTGCTCAAATAATAAGCCCACCTTTAAGCCCTTTTCTTAATGTTTATTTACCTGGTAAGGTTGCCCAATAAAGTCAGAGAGAGACTTTGAATATAAGATTAGTTACATATACCTTAAAAAATTGAATAAATTATATCTTTTTCAATAAGATAGATATAATATCAACTCTTATAATAAACTTGCCTAAATTACAAAATACCCTATAGATGAAGTAAAGCATGTAGTTATAATAACTCCATGTTGTCTGAAAAGGTTTCCAAGGTTTTGCCTCATTTGTGCTACCCTAACCTCAGCAGAAGCTTAGAAAAATCTATAGAGCATTTCACCCTTTCTGATTATGTAAAATGATTATTACTCAACTGCTGGCAGATACCCCCTACATTGGCATATTCTGCCAATCATTACTGTAGGAATCTTCACCCTGTAGCTTGAATTTGCTTCTGTTGGTCTTGTCCAGCAAGACTTTTTGAATTAACTGAACAAGGACTACATCTTACACTACATTCTATTTACCACATAACCGAGCCAATATAATATCAACTTTTTAACGCGTTTCAAGACTAATATAATGCTGATTTTCCACTGGGAAAAATTCTATGGAATTTAAGAGCTTTCTGAAATGAGTTATGATTTCCTTTTATGGAGAAAATAACATCAGGTAAAATTGTTTAATAAAATTATCAATTTAAAACTATGAGTGCAAGTTCTATAAAAATCTCTATTCTGTTGCTCTAAAATAAAAATTCTACATTTTAACTGCTTTTTTCTCTCGAAGAATATTAAAAGCATATTTATGGTAGCATTGTATAGATAATATTGATTATTTTTTCAGCAAATTCTACATTTTAACTGCTTTTTTCTCTCGAAGAATATTAAAAGCATATTTATGGTAGCATTGTATAGATAATATTGATTATTTTTTCAGCAAAGGGTGTTTTAGTAATCTAAGAATGCTTATGGGCCTGCGTCACTAGACTAGACAATGCAATAAGAATTATGTATACTTAATAAGAATATCTATATTTGCTTTATAGATTACTTATCATTGACTTATTAAAGTGAGCATAAATATAGTTGAACCATAATCTTCCAAATCCTACAATGATGTAAAAACAAATTACATGTCAAAAGAATGTTAAAAAGATCATTGGTATGTAAAAGTTTTCAAACTGACATTCAGCAATGATTTTCTAAGATAATCAAAGTTAAATAAAAGAAGTTAGAATTCATAGACTTCTTATTAGCCTAAGAAGAAGAAACTAAGTATAAAGTTCCATTTTATACAGGGAAGGTGAAAATGATGCTTTAACCATTTCAAGTGTTTGATGTCAAAGGTGAATAGATTTGTAAAGTTTTGACATAATTATTTTGTGAGTTTGAGATTCTTAAAAAATTGGTGAAGATAGAGACTTCAGAATTCCCCAAATCTTTAGACATTGTGGTTTGCTCTGCAATAGCCTTAGACCTTCCTAGACCTTTTGATTTAAAAACAGTTAAGTGAATCCAAAAAATCAAAATTAGGGATGGGGGAAGAAGGAGGACAAGGAGAGGAAAGGATTAGAGAAAATGTCTAGAGTTTGTTTTCTGCCTTGTATGGAACTAGAGAAAATAGGATCATCTCATGCAATTGATCTGAAAATTAAGCATGATAGCCATAACTGAAGGTGAATATGGAGAATATAATTCTTAGTGACCACCTTCTATTAACATTTTCATACTTATTGCCTTCTTTTCAGACCAATTTTTTAGTAAAAAATATTATTAAATCTCAATCACTAAAAATGCATTTATTAAACATAAAAGGTGGTACTACATATAGTCCCTGGTCCAAAGAAGTAAAATCTCTTCTTCAAAAAGTACTATATCTAAGAATTAATAGTACAACCAAAAGGAAAACAACAAATTTTCTGGCTTAAATCTGCTCATTTCATTTTGTGAAGATTTTGTAGCATGGCATATGACAGCTGAAATATATATTATCCTTTACAAAAATGTCAAAACGATTTCTTGGAAGAAAAAAACTCAAGATTTTAAAACACACTTTTGGTCTACAACCACATATTCATCAATTCAAAACTGCCAAAACAGAAAATAAAGAGTTAACATTTCATTGTCTAAATTAAAAAATACTTACATTATGGACTTTTCCAGGTGACTTCCCTGTGAACCAACAATCTCCCCCAATGTACAAAACACTTGTCCCAGAAAGTCCTAAAATAGATAAAAGGATTAAAGCTCTTAAGTTCCCAAACTGTCTTTACACTGTGTATTTTGTACATCATATCTGCACTGTTTTCATTGTTAAAATATTGAATTCTCTAACTTCCAAGAATAAACAAAATAAGCTGAAAATGCATTAATTTTAGCATGTGATTGTCCCCTAAGTTTGCACACCCTTTCGTCCTTTAATCACTAAGCTGGTTTGTTATTAAGAGTGTTTAGACATTGTGTTTATTTTCTTTCTCTTTTTTAAATTAAAATGAAAATGGAAAAAAGTTCCATGATTTGAATCCACAATTGGGTTGACTTGAGACGTCTCTGAAACTTCTAAACTTTTCGCTGAGAAGGCAAATCATGAAAGAACAGAGCAGTGGTGGCCAGCACTAACGGTGATACTTACAGAGAAGCAGTGTGACATCATGGCTACACCTAGGATCCAGAGCCACACTGCCAGATGTCTGTTCCAGTACCACCACTGACCATTTGTGACTGTGGCAGTTATTAAACTCTCCGGTTTCCTCTAACATGTAGTCGTCCCCTTACAGAGCTATTTTGAGGTTTCAATGAGTTATTGCATGAGATAATATTAGCATATATTAAGTGCCTAAAAATGGGTTAAGTATAATACATTATAAAGTTATTAATGTACCACTAGATGATTCTTATTTTCAAGACTCAGAATAACCTTGCAAAATGAGAGGTCTGTTACTAATACTAAATTTCATGTATAAAGAAACTAATCATCTAGGAGGTTATTTCTTTCATGTTTTAAGCAGTCAGTAAATAGCAGAGTCAGAACTAACCCAGATTGAAATACTGCCTAAGGATTTACATATCATAAATACAATGCAACTTCCCATGTCAATAAAATAAGGGCTCCAACACCATCTGGATATGTGGGTCAAGAAAATATAGAGGTGGTTCAGGGTGAGGCACTCTCTCTAGCATAACCTGTGTAAGAATCCAAGCTGTCCTAAAGGAGAAAGTGGGAGATCTCCCTAAATTGTACTGTGAACTGGCCCAGGAAACGCCCTAAGAAGGATGGGCAGAGGGATGACAGCAAACAAAATGTTGTTTTAAGTTTCACTAAATAAAAATTTTAAATGCATAACAAGCCATAAAAGTAAAAACTGTGTTATTCAGGGTAAGTTGCTATAAGTCTCATGAGAGGAAAAAAAACACTGTAGACTAGGATGGTCAAGGGAATATTTTCCCAAAGTAAGTAAGCCTTGAGAACCAGGTAGGAATCAGATCATGGATAGAAAACAGTTGGAACATTTGGGTCCTAGAGAACAAATCAGAGTATCAGGCAAGAATGTAATGAGAAAAGAGCAGACCTCAAATAAAGGGCAGAAACAGAGATAAAGAATCAAGACTGTGGAGGGCCCTCTTGGCCAAGCAACAACAAAAACAAAGTTGCCTTAGATTAATGAGAAGAAACTGGCAACGTTTCAGCAATTCAGGGACACCATTAGAACGGTGCATTTAGAAGATTACTCAGATACCAATTAGCAGAATGGACTGAGGAGTGAAGAAAAATCTGGAAGCCAGATCAATCAGAAGGCCACAGTAGTTAATAAGAAGCAAAGTGTTAAGGCCCAAGCTAAAGTTGTAGCAAATGCTTGGGAACAGTGCACAGAAAAATGGCAGGATTTGGTGTAAGCTGTACCTAAACATGGTGGTGGGTACGGCAATGGAGAGAGGGAGAGAGAAACAGAAAATAAATCTGGATTTGGAACTTGATGGCTGACAGAATGGCAATAACTTCATAAAATTGCAAATCATTTTAAATTTTGCTTTCGAGTAAGCAAAAAGTACTTAAGGTAAAGCCTTGACATATTTAAATTAAATAACCTTAAAAATAACATGTCTTTCCCAATTTCATAAAAGACTTTACAAACATGTTTATGGGCTTTTTAAAACAAACGTAAATTTTTCTAAGTCTCATGGCACATGGAGCTTAATACTAAAGATTTGGAATATGTCATTGGTCTTGTAAGTCAGCAGCAAAAAATACATGGGGATTCTGGAACTCTTTCTTAAGGATGCTGATATTGATGGACAGATGCTCATACTACATATTAAATGGATTTGGCCAATGGAGTAACAAGTCTCAGTAAAAACTCTTCATTGCTGTAATGACTCAAGAAAACAGAACAGATATATTGAGCAGTCCATATTAGAGTAGACACATATTAGCAAATAGAGAACACACACATATCATCATTGCTGAACAAAAAAGGAAATAAAAATTATAAAGTCAATAAAATGTGCTCCAAAAAGATATAGTATGCATCTGCACACATTATAGTTATTGCACTCTTTGCCCCTAAATATTTATGGTATTTATGTAATTATTTTACATCTGCCTATGTTTGTGTATTCCCAATTAAGCAACACATTTACTACTCACAATGCAAAAATTAGCACATAATATTTAATATTTGTCTACTTCTCCTTGTGTTGGAAAACTCTAGTGAATCCATTTTTTCTCGTCTTAATGGTCCACATTTCCTATGCATTTTACACAATACTAGTAATATAATTAGTGCCCCTTAATGGATATTTTTAGATATGTGTTCTGTAGTTAGATAAAGATAGAAATAAAAACTAGCTATAATAGAAATTGCTTTACTATTTCTTATTATAGTGTTGTATTCCAGTTGATTAGCCACCATAGTTAGGTCAAAATAGAATTTCCAGTATAAATCCAAGCACTTTTCTACAATTCTAATACACACATAGACCAAATCCACTTTACAGTGGCTGGCAATTGAGAAATGTTTCAATTTATTCAATCATATTAACTACTGGGCTTTCCAAAAACTGACCATGATACTTGTTAAATGTATTCACTATTATTTTATAATCTAAGTAATACACAGATAGAACTTAGTTTTGAAATCTGTTTAAATGACTATAAACCATATTGTTAGCATATAACAATATAACAATATAAGATGCATCCTGTCACTCTTTAAAAGTATCCAAATATTACCCTAAATCCAATATGCTAGTAATAAAACTGGAAGGTTTATCACTGAGCAGTAGAGGAGACAAGAAAAAAACAAAAACAAAAAACAAAAAACAAAAAAACAGAGTATAGTAATACAAAGCATCATAATAATAATATGTTTCACATTGCACAGGTAGTTTTTTAAAAACGTAGCAAATCAGAGGAAGTGTTTGGATTATTTCCATAACAATCTAAATCTAGTTTTATTACTAGCATAACACAACTCAAAATCCAAGCGAACATCGCTGTACTATCAGATTCCAGCTGATTACTCTACATTTATGTTTCTCTTCTCTTTCTTGTAAATATTCAGAGGAATGTCTACTTTAATTGTATGCATGAGCATAATATCCTAATTTCTTCAGAATTTTTTTTTTTATTATACCCACATTTACATTCATTACAGGGAAAGGATACATTAAAGTTAGCCATGGAAAGACACATAGGGAAGAATCCAGGAGGGTTCCAAATGGAAGTTTTCATTGTCCTCGAGATGCATTACTCTCCTGGCATTATTACTTTATTATTTCATTTGTACCAATCTTTACTAATGATTTCCATCCATCTGTATTTTATATTATATTACAGCAAGAAACTTATCTATACTCATGAAAATTACACTGATGCTATGTGCTCTAATAATTCCACACAAATAAAAAGGTAATTTACTTTGCATTAAATTAACTGGTTTTGTGTTGGTTTGTATGCTTGCTTGCTAGGTATTACTATTAATGATTACTATATATTCTTTATAAAAGATTTTTTACATACATACATTTATTTATTTATTTAGGAAAGCAGAATGACATACTCCTCAGGAGTGAGAATTATAAGAGGTTAGACTGCCTGTGTTTGTATTTTGGCTGAAACATTTACTAATGCCTCTACACCTCAGTATCCTAATCTATAAAATACACTTTGTAAATAATACTTGCCAATTAAATTGTTGGGAGGTCTAAGTAAGATAACGTATGCAAAATACTTAAAATAAATGCTTGGAACATAGTAAGTGTCTAATAAATATATGCCTCCTCTCTCCTCCCTACTTTCCTGGGTTAAAGAATATTACTACATACACAAAACTTTCCACTTGCCACTAGATTCCAGTACTGGAGATACTATAATTATCTGAATAAAATAATACATTTTCTTTTCCAAAACCACTTTACACTCATGGTCAATAAATATGCTCATTTTGAGTGTCATTATAAAACCCAAAAGTGTCTTATCTTAAATGTTAACAAGTATACATACAAATATATCTATGTAAAGAATGACATTTTTAAAACAATAGTATAATGAACCAGGAGGTGTGGTTTCATATTAACTGGTAAATAAAATTTCTCATTCCTATACTATTACAAAGCTAACCAATGAATGTAGATTATCATCAGCATTATCATAAACAATTTTATAAGCATTCGATAGTGTGGCATCTTTTTCCTAAAAGAACTACAAAGATAATCTTTAAACGGCTTTCCTGTTTTATAAAATGATCAATGAGCATAGAAAATATTTCTAATTAACAGATAATTCAAATTAAAAGACAAATGGGTTATTGATAGCTAAGTTTTAACACAGCACAGTAATTGAGTACAGTCAACTGTTCAGGAGTTAATCATTCATTCTTGATAAGATAGAGTCATGATTTGCCTCCACTTATTGCTTTTACCCATTTTGTGATCATTTAGCTTTTTTAAGCACATGCACACTAAGCCAGTAAAAGCAAGAGAAAATAAATGATACAAAATTTCTCGCTTTTATAAAATTTTAACCATTGTGGAAAAAAATTGGTGAGGAAAGTTTGTATAACTTGTGAAATTTTATTGTCGGCATTATTTACTAATATTTTACTGTTGGTACTCCCTGCTAATATTGCTGACTTCCTCTATATTTAATTAATTCATACTAATCACAGCAACTATAGAGATTGAGGAGTGACTTAGTTATATTATGTACTATATACTAATATGACAATCATTTATAATAATCAAGAATGGTGCTTCTTTGTTCAGTAATCTTTCCTACTTTCTTTTTTTTTTTTAATTAATTAATTTATTTATTTATTTTTGGTTGTGTTGAGTCTTTGTTGCTGCGAGTGGGCTTTCTCTAGTTGTGGTGGGGGGGCCACTCTTTGTCGCAATGTGCAGGCCTCTCATTGCTGTGGCCTCTCCTGTTGCAGAGCACGGGCTCTAGGCACGTGGGCTTCAGTAGTTGTGGCACTTGGGCTCAGTAGCTGTGGTTTGTGGGCTCTAGAGCTCAGGCTCAGTAGTTATACCACACGGGCTTAGTTGCTCTGTGGCACGTGGAATTTTCCCAGACCAGGGCTCGAACCCATGTACCCTGCATTGGCAGGCGGATTCCCAACCACTGTGCCACCAGGGAAGCCCCTACTTTCTTAATGGTTGTGCTGTTTGGGGTATAAAGCAAACTCAACATGAAGCAATTCGATTTAATATTTTAATAAAAATAATTGGTCCCATTTTAACATTATAATAATACACCTTTTTTTTCAATCAAGCATTTGTCTTTTTAATGAATGGATCCATCTACAAAGCAAAAATGCTAATCCTACCTCCAAGAAATCAACACAAAGTTCTTTTTTTTCCCCACCCACTCCTGAAATTTATTTTTAAAATGCACAGAAATAATATAAACAGTAAAAAGTATATACAAAGAAAAATAATTCCTCCACCTATTTCAGGACTAATTCTTACTACACACATATTACCAGTATCATCAAAATATCATACAAAGTTCCATATAATTTTCAAGAATATGCATACATATATATGTGTGTGTGTGTCCATGTGCAGTGTGTTTCTTCATATAATGTTTTCCACAAATGAGAGAATTTCTCACACATTATTATTAATAGTTCTAAACTTAGACATCAGTAGCTAAATTGCAAATATAATTTCAAAATTATACTCTAAAGTTGAATTTATTTTCCCTCAGCACAGTTGTTGATTTTCAAAATATTTCTTGCTTGATAAGAGTCCAAATGAAGGCAGTTAAATAAGACACTGAATGAAAATTAATCTTTCAATGAATGAGTAGTTATTGATCAAAATTAACCAATTTTCTAAAATTATCAACAACATACATATTTAAATTGTGAACCATACTATTTATAGATTAAGAATAAAGCTACTCTATTCACAAATACTATAACAAATCTATGGAAAATATTTACCTTCTAGAGGCACATCACTTTTTGTCTAGACGTTAGTTCTCATCAGTAAAGATGTGAGAAATGTAATATGCTAACAAAAAATGTTAAGTAAATATTCTCACTGCTGTTAAACATGATGATACAGTCAACAGGCTAAATAACTAGAAAGCTTACTATATAGTACTATTAAATAATATGATATATATTATAGCATTATTAAATAATAAATATAATACTATCACACAATGTCATTAAATACTAAGCCCTGAGTAAGTGCCAGTCTTACATGCAAACAATCTCACCTAATATAACGTAATGAGTGCCAAAGATACTGTCATCAAACCTACCTCAAGCACTGCCCCTAATTCTGTCTCAAAGTCTAAGATTCTACAAAACCATGTTGAAAATGCAAATAGAAACATAATCCATTTATTGAGCATCAGTCATAAATTCTTTAATTTGAATATGCTTATAAGGCTAGCTCTCATTAGCTGATAAAGACAAGAAAGCTTGCTACATAAAAAAAAGAAAGTTATTATTGAAAAGGCATCAGAGGATAGCATGGAGAGCTCTTTTACACAGGACAGTCAGGCAAGGCCTCTAAGTAGACTAACTAATTTCCAACTAAGTGGAAATTTCAATAATAAAACAGAAAGAACCCTGTGAACATTTGAGACAACAGGTAGGTAGGAGAAAAAGCAAGAACAATGTCCCTGAGACAAGAAGGTACTTGGGGTGTTTAAGGAAAAGCAAGAGGGCCAGTGGAGTTAGAGTAGAATGAGCAAGGAAGAGAATGGAAGGAGAGGACGGAGCCAAGGGTCCATGATGGATTGTGAATTCTGTCTTAAGTGTGGAGGGAAGCCACTGGAAAATTAATTTGAGCTAGAAAGTGATATGTCCTGACTAGCCTTTTTAAATGATAATTCTGGCTAATCATTTCCCACCAAATTTGTAAATGCTAAAGTTCCTCCAAGGTTCTATCCTATTCTCTTCTCCATTTATACTTTTTTATATAATTTTATTGAGCTGACAGTTCTCAAGTCTCCAGAAATGGCCTAGTCAATATCTCCAGTTGGATGCTTACTGGGGTCTCAAACAACATAAACCTGCCCTGACCACTGATTTCTCTATTCTCATCCCCACCACCTCAGTCTCTTCCTCCCCAATGTACCCCATGGCAATAAACTGTACCTTCATTTATCCAGTTTCCAATAACCTAGGAATCATTCTATCTTCATGTCTTATTTTCATACCTGATATCCACGTCATCAGCAACCATATCATCAAAATATATTCTAAATCTGCCACTTCTTACCACTTCAAGGTCTATACTTACCAAATATTGTTTACCTAGCTAAATTAACAGCAGTTTTATAACTTGTCTCTGTTGGTTCACAATAGCAGGAGTTCCCTGGGTAAAACCTGAAACTGGCTCCTGTACACTGGGGCTTCCCAACCCCATTATCCACTTCAGCTGCCAGTTGTTATTTAAACGTATAAATCAGATCACATCATCTTCCAGTGAAATCCATAAAAAAAAAAAACTAAATTCTTTAAACTTTGGCCTACAAATCTCCACATCATCTGAATTCTATCTACCTTTCCAAATTATTCCATTCTTCTTTCCTCACCATTCAGTCTATATAGGGTAGCTATCTTTCAGTCACACTAACATACTAAATTACTTCCTGACTCAAGGTCTTTGCACTACTGTTCCTTTTGCCTGAAATGCTCTTCCCCTAGATTTTCAATAGTTCCCTCCTTCTCTTTAATAAGTATACCCAGGATAAGAACTGGTGCAGAATCATGCTGCCTGGCTGAGGGAAATATAAGCTTCTAGCTAACTAGCTTCATGAGTCACTCTCTCTCAGTATCAAAATCTTATTAATATAAATGTTATAAAGAAGTAAGCTATCTTAGCCATTTATTTCCATTTGTTTTTATTGAATAAATCTATATACTCCACTTCCCCAACTCTAAACTGTAAGCTGTTTTAGGACAAGAATCTTATTCATTGCTATATTTCTCTGCATTAGAAGAGTGCCTGGAATATATTTATTGCTTACCTGGTTA
The DNA here is from genome assembly GCF_965194805.1 of Balaenoptera borealis. Taxonomy (NCBI): domain Eukaryota; kingdom Metazoa; phylum Chordata; class Mammalia; order Artiodactyla; family Balaenopteridae; genus Balaenoptera; species Balaenoptera borealis. Next base: position 31,549,421 of record NC_138870.1, read on the forward strand.
TGTGAATATACATTAGAATTCAGTTCAGTTATATATGGGTTAAACTGACATATTCTAATGAAAAACTCTTTCCCCACTTATAAATATATTCCTATGAAAAATGCATTTCATGATCTGAACAATTAATTAACTTTCAAATAAAATTTTCAAATACAACTGATCTATATGTGGAAGTTTATATATATAATATTTAGAAAATATATCGAAGAACACACACATCTTCACTGAAGGTTGGTATTTTGTGGCTGAAATAATCCAGTGAGCAATTAACTATCTAAAACAAAAACTGTAGTGGGTACCTTCCAAGACCAACCAAATGGATAAATGCATTTTGGATTGCCTGGTAGTTATGAAAACTTAGTACACAAAGTACAGTTTCGATGTTATCTGCTCCAGAACACCAAACAGAATCCTAGATACACCAATTATGGGCCTGTTAATAATCTTTTCATTAATGATGCAATTAAATTATGCAAATGGAAATATGTAAAGCAATTTCCTTAGAGAATCATAAAATGGATAAATCATCTAAAGGAATACATCCCTGGATTCCATAAGTCAGCTGTGAACATAATGTTTCTTCACTAAAATCTTGTCCACCACCAATAAAACCAATTAAAGTTATACTGATTCTTCATCTATTCACCTTGTATTCATTTGCAATGTTAGAAATCTAAGGTACAGTTCTATATTATATCTCCATTTTCCTTATTAGTACTAAAAATTTAAGACTGGTACTTAAGACCCCTAAGTACTAGAAACCAATAAAATCATACTGAAAGTGGGATCTTTCAAAATTATCAGAAATGAGAAAGAGAAGAAATTTATTATTGTTAACTCAAGGAGTCTCTCTTGCTACCAAATCCCTTTTGTAAAAGATAGGTGCCTGTACTCCACATGCGAACACAGACACTTAGCAGTATTTCCTAAAAGGTTTCAGTTTTTATTTCCCTTTGCAAAATTGGCAGGTAGACAACCACACTTTTAAAGAACTGCATCTTCAGGGAATAAACCTAGTTTGTTTATTGGTTTCTCTGGTCTTTCAAATGCCTCTTGAATTCCTTTTGGGTTGAATGAGTTATATGCTCTTTTACCTAAAATCTGTACTTGGATGCTTTCAAATAAAGAAGGGCTTTTGTTGTTGTTAATATCTAGCAGAAATTCAAAGCAGTTATCTCTAACAATTCTTGTAACAATTCAAAAACACATTTCCTCCTTTTGACACGCTTCATCCACTCATAGCTCAGGCACTTATTAAGTAATTTGTGTTGCTTACTATATACATTTGAGAAATATAACAAAGAATAATGTGAAAATACATTAAAATGTGAGATAATATAAACTACAGGAACTATGAAAAGCTATGCAATACTCCAGGAGAAAAGTGATGAAAATGTGAACTAAGGCAGTAGCGGTAAGGAAAGAAGACAGAAGAGAAACAATTCTTTGTTAGAATGAGCAGGATTTGTTGACTCACTAGATGTGAGACAGGAAGAGGTTAAGGAAGACTGACCCTGAAATATAAGGGGAAGGAGATGTTAAGCAATTCTACTTGGGAGAGTTAGCGCTCAGTTTCCATTCAGGAAAGGAAATGGGGTAAGATTCATAAAGAAGTGAAAACTGAAAAAGAAACATTAGTTCTAAAGGGGTGACTTTCTGTGATTGACTCGGGGCTGTCAGAGCTTTCTAAGACCTCCTCTGGGTAGGGGTTATCACTGCTCTCTAAAGGTATCACTAGAGTTTTGAGTGCAATAGGCCAGGTGGAATATCTCAGAGCCCCTGGCTTTGATGGAAGTAGATTTAATGTGTTTAAAGTTAAACACAATTTGTTTCTTAGTTCTTTTTTAAAGGGTCTCTAAAGCACTGTGTTATGGTATTAAATGAGCCAGTATTATGTGTGCTGTTAATTATTTATTTTTATTCTCAGTCATTCAAGAACTAAGTGTATCTTTTTTTAAAGAATCATTTCAGAAACTTGAAATGTTTTTGTCATAACAAGGACCAGGAAAATTATATGAAAGTTTTCTAAGTAAGTACACTGTGTTGATAATTATTCTCATGAAGATAATACAGGCAGAGGAGCAAAATTGGGATGGAAAAGGTCATCAAAAATACATTTTTGATATATTTCAATTTTAGGCTTCTGCAGAATATCTACCACGGAATATCTGACAAGCATTTGGAAACTTAGATTTTCTGGGGGTGTACAGAGGGTACATGAATCATCAAGATAAGACAGGTAAATGATTGAACTCTCCCAAAGAGAGTTTATACAGTGAGATGAGATGAAAATTGAAAATAAAGCCATAAGAAGCACTAATATTAAGGAATAGGAGGAGAAAGAGAAACTAAAAAATAATAGGTACTGAATAAACAGAGAGGTAGGAAAAGAAGCAAGGGAGAAATTTCCATGGAAGTCAAGGGAGGTAAGTATTTCGAGAATACAGTAGTCAATCGTGTCCAAAATAATGGGGAGATCAAGTAAAGTAAAGAATGAAGAGAGGCCACTACATTTTAATCTAACCGATGTCAGAATAGTTTAAGCAGAAATGAAAATGAGAATACAGTAAAGAAATTGAAGGGAGAATGAAAAGAAAGTTATGATAGAAACCCAGGCTGCTTGGTAAAGAAGTATGGTGATGAGAAGATAGTAAAAGAGATATCATGACCGTAAAACAGAGTCAGGATAAGGATTTTTTACCATGAGAGAGTCATGAAACTTTACTTATGAAAAAAAAGCTATTCTATAAAAGAAAAATATTTGAAAAGATATGTACATTGATGGCTTCTATAAGACATATCTCTTACATAAAAATATTTAGTCATTACTGATTATTGAAGGAAGACATAGTTAATCATGTTTGAGGTACCTTCCTATCCCATATTCCATATACGATGCCCTGAATATCGACGGTAAGGACCACATGTTACCATCCTCACACTCACCCTCAATATATACAACCCCATGAAAATGTCCTTAACTTCTCAGTTATTATGCCCTCTGAAGACTAGTCTAAACTGAGAAACACTGAGAAATTATATTCAGAGGGAGTGGGCACTTGAAAGTCTATGCCCAGTCAGTGTTAAGGAGGTCATTTTCCCTATGTACACAGGATGAATAAACAGAGAAACTTGTCTTCAGAGAGAAACAGAAGCTCAGAGAAAAGCCATAGTGAAAAGAATATGTGGCTTTATTGAGTGAGAGACAGAGAGAAATAGAGAAAATAGCTGTCTCAGTCCAACCCACCATGCCTGTTTCTAGCTGCAATTCCCATACAGCAAGTTACATGTCACATTTATGAGATGCTCCTAAATCCCTTCAATAAACCCCCTCCATGTGAGATAAGTGAATGCATTTTTGTTCCTTGAAACTAGATAATTTTGACTAGAAAATGTGGTTCCTTTTCTGATTCTTCCAAGGAAATTTCGAAAACTTCCAATACAAAGATATGCAAATAAGTTTTAAATGTTTAACTACATGCTATAAATCTTATCTTAAGGAGTAGAAGGGTATCATGGCAACTGCAATGAACTTTACTTATGGGAAGTAATGAGCTTGTTACAGCATTTTTTTCAAATTGTACAAAGACTAACCTTTGAATCTTTCTTCAAATGATTCTGCTCTATGCTTCATAACAGATATAAATATCATACCTCCTTTAATGAAAGAAAAGATCAGTAAATTGTGATTTTTTTACCACCATGACCAGGCTTCCAGTTTTCCCAAATCACCTTGGGATCACCCTCTACATCCCCTCTCTCTTCTCTGAACTATGACATTCCCTGTCTACATATACATATCTAGATAGATAGATAGATAGATAGATAGATAGATAGATAGATAGATAGATAGATTGATATATCTCCACCTATTCTAGCTAATAGCCTACAAAAATGGAAAAATCTCACCTTCTGAGCCTCTGGGCATGAACATTAGTCTGGCTGACCTCGCAACCCTGGCACAGCTACCATTTTACATTTGTATACTCAGATTTCACTTAAAACCTAGTTAAATCCCTTTCAGAATACTCTTTTCACCCCCATCCAGCCCTTCCTATTAGATATGGCCTAATTCCAAACTGGTCAATATTCCATTGATAAAACCACCAGTGCTTAGCCAAAGAATATCACTCTCATCCCTCACTTCCCACCACCTCCTCTTTTTCTGCCTAGCTCTGACACTCTTGCTGCTCCTGAACCTGGAAACTACCCAGGTAATGGTTGTTGCCTGGTGAGTAAGTCTCTTAAGGAAAAGGAATGGGAAGATCAGAGCCCAGAAAGGAAAGAAAGATAGTAAGTGACTTGTGGATGGACTCCATGTCTGTGTTACTCATCTTGTACACTCAGAAACTGCCATGGTACCTGGCATGAGGAGGTACTTAGAAAATACTGTTGAACAAATGAACTACAGGGACAGCAGAATAGCAAATCACTCTGCCTACACCTTAGTACTTTCCATTCTCTCAAAAGTGAAGACTCCCAAAAAGACGTAATCTCACTATTTCATCTTCTTAACCTGATCCAACTTTGAACATTATAAGGAACTGACATCATTTCTTTAAATATATATATATATATATATAACAAATAAGTAAGATTAATCCATTTCACATACTGAAGATATCTTTCTTTCAATAAGCTTCTCCAAATGTTATTCTAGGGTTCTTTAAAAATGCTATTTATGGGCTTCCCTGGTGGCGCAGTGGTTGAGAATCTGCCTGCTAATGCAGGAGACATGGGTTCGAGCCCTGGTCTGGGAAGATCCCACATGCCACGGAGCAACTAGGCCCGTGAACCACAACTACTGAGCCTGCGTGTCTGGAGCCTGTGCTCCACAACAAGAGAGGCCACAACAGTGAAAGGCCTGCGCACCGCAATGAGGAGTGGCCCCCACTTGCCACAACTAGAGAAAGCCCTCGCACAGAAATGAAGACCCAACACAGCCATAAATAAATAAATTAAAAATAAAAAATGCTATTTATTTTCAATGCATTTATTACATAAGTTGTGGACATATAACCTTAATATTAATCAATCAACATAAATATCAATCAAATCATGATATTATAATTTATATTTGTAATCATCATAAAGAACATAAAAATATGAACTTACATGTTTTGACAAGTTGGGACTCTTCGAATCAACATCATACCTAAAAGATTAAAATATAAAATTTAAATTATTTCCACAAAATAAAGTTAGAGAAAAATGTCAGTATTTCCCCCAAAACATAAATAAAAAATGAATCAAAATTATATGAATTGGGAGAAAAACTTAGCAAATTTAGAAATTTCTCATAATCTGTGGCCTACATACCAAAGGTAGAATTCACAATCCCTGGGTCCTTTTATTTCTACAACTTAAGTAGAAGTCCTAATATTTTCATAGTCATGAATTCTTCCGCTCGATAAGACAAGTTTAAAATTTCCCTTTTCTGTGAATCAATAGATTCCTAATACTCCGTAAAAACTGAAATTCTCATTGTAAAACAAGTGCGGATAACAGGGTATCATTTGTTATAATTATAATTGCATTATATAATTATATATAAATACAAGTATATTATAATTATATTATAATTCTTATTTAATATCATAAATGTTCTTATTAATTTCGAAATTTGGTCAAAGTAATGACATATTATTTTTCCCCAATCACAGAACTTGGGGAAACCATGTATTTTATGGAGAAAGAAATGTATTTATATAGGATTATTATATGTCCTATTTTTGATCACTTAGTACTGGAAATAAATGATTTCTTAAGGAGATCCTGGGAAAACATCACCTACTGTCACTTTAGCCCCTTGTTTTAAAATTTTTTTAGAAACAGAAAGGCTGCTAATAACCAAAACAATCTCAATTTACTGAATTCTTAAATAGGAAAATATTTGTACTGGTTCCAGTCTTTCTCCCAAATCATATTCCTTTCACATTCTTTGTGCATAGCTTCCTACCAAAAAGTAACTGCCTTTTTTTTAAGGTTTAAGTCTTCCCTCTCACATGACAAGAATGTTTCACAGAGAAATGAAGCATCTAGTCAAAAAAAAAGGCAAAGAAAAAGAGTTCACTGGGTGTACTGATTCTGGGCAGAGGTGCACTTACTCCATAGCAAAGAATGTTTACCACAAACTGGTTTTAAAATTGTGTGATGCAAATACCTGCCTCAGAAGAATTACAAATTACTCTTCTTCACATCAGGGTATTTTGATCACTCTCAACAGCTGTAAACTAGAATTTTGAATCAACAAATTGTCAACATCTACTGAAGACCTACAAGTATTGGTTAAAAAAATATATTTCTTATTCAAGAAATTTTTCTTGTTCAAAACAATTTCTAAGGGTAAAATTAAAATTAGCAACTGTAGCAATATCAAAGGTAAAACATAACTCTGCTGGCTCCTTCTCAAGTATCATCCCTGGAAACCGTTTTCTATAAAGGGTTTAGTGTGGACTAGGGAGAAATAACATGGTATATTCAGCTCAGTTAAAAAAGCAGAAAGAAAAGTATTTATGTTTTCATCACAAAGAGTTTAAGTATCCTCACATACAATCCTCCTTCATTGTCTTTAACAAAGCTTTTAATGCTATTACCTCAAAAATAGGTAATTTACAGCATACCTCTGAAGGCTTTAGATAATATGCTGGATTACAGTGCACTCGAAATAACCATGATTTTTCTTCTAAGGGAATTTTCCTTCTAATTTTTCTAAAAGTATCACTGGTTTTAATCCTCACAAGTCAGAACCTAAACATGACATCCTAAATAGTTAAAAATATATCTGTGTGCATGGGGGTGGGGCTTTGTGAATGTGGGTGTCTGTCTATGTTTATAAGTGCCATAATCTCCTTAAGTAAAAGAGAATACACTGCAAAGCAGAAGTTCAGTAGTTTACTCCCAGGATGGTACACTTGTGCCTAAATGTACTAACAGCAATTTTGTAAAACATTTCATCCTGCTGTTGAAATCTTATTAGTAGAGTACTGAATTGGCAATAACTGATTTGAATGGCTCCGAAGGATTATGTTTTCTAATGGAGGGTAACACATGTTGACTGGAATTTTTCCTGTATTTCTGAAATTCCAACTAAGGCCCAAAGCTGTAAACAAAAGATGCTGAGTTTCTCCTCATGCTTAGATCAGAGATCCCGTTGAGTCACTCTCATTAGGGTCAGACCCTTCTCCACAAGGCTTACTCATGAAGTGACAGGCTATTCCTTACTTCTGGGGGGACATCAGGAGGTTCTTTCCACTCCCTAAAGCAAGGTGAAGGGGAGCTCCAAAACCTAGGGTGATTGTGTGAAGAGGAGGACAGCATCTGGTTTCCCTGCCACTTAAAGAACCTGCCTATGGGTCCATCCTAGGATGCCAATGGAAGAGGATGTTAGCTGACAGTGTTAGGAAGTGCCTTCTAAGAGCTGAAGAACAAGGAACAATGTCCTTTTGAAAGCAAGAAGAACCCTCTGGGGCTCCTGGGTACGGAAGCCTTTCCATGTCCCCTGTTTCTCATTTGTAGGGAACAGACTCCAGCCTCCATAAGCGTCCCTGAGTTCCAAAGGGCAGTTTACAACAGTTGCTAATCAAGGAAGGGAGGGGATGCAGAGACAAGGGAGGAGCAGCAGAGAAACAATAGTGCAGCCTTGGGGCAGGGTCCTGGTTCGCCCTCAAGGAGTACATACACATAACAATATATTTAAGCTCTTTATAGAACTAAAACCTCCAACAAATGGAAGATGTTGGCATTATTCATTCCAGAGAAGACCACCTGAGGCCAGATTAAAGGAACCAGAGAAGCACATCAAGAGATTACCTGAGACCAGATTAGAGGAATGCAGGCCCTGAACACACCCTAATCTTATCAGGAACCCCACCCTTGAATCCTTGCTATAAAACTCATCAACAAATCTTCCCAGGTTGGGACACAAGTTTTCAAGGGCAGCAGCATGCTGTGTCTCCCTTTGTCTGGTAAAGCAATAAAGCTATTCTTTTCTACTTCACCCAAAACTCTGTCTCCGAGATTTGATTCAGCACAACTGCACAGCTTTTTAGTCCCCTTGATATGTGTCCCTTGTGGCCAGTATCCTCTAAGGTCTAGATTTTGCAGAACCCACATATCTGCCTCCCAACTCCCCTAGCTTTCTGCTCTTCCACTCCCCTTCTCTCCTGCAAGTAGCTATGATAGTAGCACCAAATGAGGGGAGAGAAAGTGAAGAGTTGTGGATTAAGTTTGAGATTAAAGTTTTAAAATGAATAGTACATAACTATTAACAAAATGAGATGGTTCTAATAAACAAAAGTGATTGAAAAGTCATGCAATTAGACCTTGGCATTGTTAAGGTAGCCCTTAACCAATGGGAAAAACTGGAATTGGCAGTGTTGGGACAATTATTGGAAAAAATAAAGCAACATATTTTCCCCCAAAGTGTTGAGAATCTTCAAAAATAGATTGTAATAACATAATACATTCCATAATTATCACCATCTGATTTATCAAGGAGGAAAATCATCTACTAGGTAAGTCAAACCTACACTTGTAACTCCCTTGTTGGTGTTCTAGGCTAAATGGAAAAACAAGAGCAAAAAGAATTATATCTGATTTCTCATATTCTCCTCACATACTACATAGTGATACAGCTACCCACCCTTCTTGCTCAAAGACATTTTTGTACAGCTGTTCTGCCAATAATAAATTTTTCAACTATGACAACGAAGTAATTTATAAAGTACCTGTACTATTATAGGTGTAACAATTATATAACAAAATAAATAAATGAAAAGCTTATGACTTTATCTGTGATATATACATAGCATGATGACAGAAACCATGTCTCTTTAATGAGTAAGTACACATCAAATCAAAACGGCAGGAGAATTTTATGACTCATAGCTGATAAACTAATCTTAAAAATATCTCAGGGGCTTCCCTGGTGGCACAGTGGTTGAGAATCTGCCTGCCAATGCAGGGGACACGGGTTCGAGCCCTGGTCTGGGAAGATCCCACATGCCGCAGAGCAACTAGGCCCGTGAGCCACAACTACTGAGCCTGCGCATCTGGAGCCTGTGCTCCCAACAAGAGAGGCCGCGACAGAGAGAGGCCCGCGCACCGCGATGAAGAGTGGCCCCCACTTGCTGCAACTAGAGAAAGCCCTCGCACAGAAATGAAGACCCGACACAGCCAAAAATAAATAAATTAATTAATTAATTAAAAAAATAAAAATAAAAAAATATCTCAGGCAAATCACCATAACAATAATTGTGGATTAATCAGAACTTACAGGAATTCGGGCCACTGCTGCCAGGAATCAGGAATACATATTCATTCATTTTCTTTCTCTCTCTCTCTGATTACAATTTTCTATCAGCATTGAAAGTTAACTAAAAATACCTCCCAAAAGCCATTTCTCAAACCTTCCATAATATGCAATTGTTTAGATGTTGTACTTCCAAAGCTTCTTTTTTATTGTTTTTTAGAATTTTGTAAAGTCAATACACAGGTTAACTAAATACAACACAATTCTGAAAACCATTTACACCTATCTGTTGGCCAATGTAGACTACCGCACTATTCAGCACTGCTGTTTCTTCAAAGGGACATGTTACTGTAAACATGTTGGAGTATTTGTGGTAGTGCTCTGAGTGATGTACATTGGGATTACAGGTGATTTTATTGACTACTTTATCCTTTTCTCATTTCCTAAATTTTCTACAATGAACATTTTCTCCTAGGACTAATACATTGCTAAGACAAAATTTAAAAACTAAATTTAAAAACTAATCATAGTTAGGTACAATGGATAAATAGGTACTCATAACTAGAGAACAATTACACTATTCTTCACATTTATTTAGATAGATATGGTGGAAAAATCATAATGTTTAAAAAGGAAAAAAGAAAGCCTGCTCTCCCAAGTTATATGAGATACTTGCAAAAGTGGGAAATCAGAAGAAATTATTTAAAGTGATATTAAAAATAGTACATAAACTAAGAGAATATACTTGTTACTTTTCTTGATAATCTATCTCCAGGTATCCCTTTCTCTGGTCCTAACTGTCTGAAGATAGATAGAGATCATATAAAATTGAAATAATATTATTTGACTCAAATTTCTGAAATTAACCAAATACATTCAAAAGTTTAAATGATACTTATTTAACTCAATTTTGCAATATGCTTTCACATTTCAAACATTATACAATTTCTATGAGAAATCCTGTAATTTTTAGAAAAAAAGAAAAAACTGAAGAAGTTAAAATATATCATTTACCTACACTAATTTGGTACTTTATTTATTCTTGTTACACTATGATAAAATAATACAACATGCTCCCATTCTAATCAAACATACTAATTTCCTACATATTCTTACTTTTGCTTGCTTAGATTAAATATATTCCATTACTACATTCACTGTGCAGTAGAACACTTCAAACATATACTTTCATCAGTATTAGATAACCAAGACAAAATAAAAATTCCTCAGTCCAGGCATTATTTATTCTCTTCATAAAATTTTAGACATTCAGGTTTTGTACCATTAAATTATAAACTATTTTATGCAAAATTTGATTCTATATTGGAAAGGACAGATCCCATGAACATGTTAATTAAACTATCCAGGCCTCGGTTTTCTCATTTATAAAAATGAGATAACTCTGCCTCAGAAACTTACTGGTTGGTTAAATCTGTTTACATATAGCAATGATTCTATTACAAACTGTGAATAATAGCAGTAGTATTACTATCACAAACCACATCTTTTTGTCTGTACTTACAAAACTTACTCTCAAACGGTATGAGCTTCTATAGTTATTTTACTTAGTTTATAAATAACTGGAAGATATTAGTAACAAACATATTAAACCATCTAATCATTCTTTTCCATATTTCCACCAGTAAGCGTGCTAAAGCTTTGTTTTCTTTTTTTTAATTCCCTGAATCACATACAGTACAATATTACTGATTTATCACAAAATATTAGAGAAATATGTTAAGTTCTATCAATGCCCTAACTTCCTTCCTACCTTTAAGTCTTCCTTGTCCATGCTAAGCATACCTGGTGAGCTTGACAAACACAGTATAAGTATCAGGTGTTTCCCTAACCTAATATATTCTCATTTGAGTCATTAGTTTGTCAAAGTAACTCTTGAAATGGCATTTGGTAAAATAGACATAATATTTAAATGACTAACCAACACCAAGTTCAGTGGAATTATATTTTCTTACCTGGACACTCCTTAAAATCCATTAGCTTCCTTAGTCTCATGTTCAGTAGAGATGAGCACGTGACCACCACTGTGTGTACAGGTAAATCATTCTTTACCTACTTCTCTCCAGAATGACCTGACCAGCTCTTAATTTTTGCTCTCTGATCTACTGACTAACATTTGATTGCTATCATCCTTTTTAGAGCACCATTTTCCTTCCTTTCATTCTACTAATGCAATTCTATAATAGCCACAGTTATGAATGTGAAATGACGTGGACTTAAGAAACCAATACAAGGAGGGCTAAAATTAGACAACAGTGGGTGAGTACCACAGTTCACCTCTGTGGAACAAATACTCAATAAACTAATAATAACTAATAATATCTTGTAAACTGACTGACTCCAGATTCTCTGTGGATAGGGAGTTGAACTTAAAGATAATATTTTAATATGCCTGATTCAGCATCAAAATAAAAAGAATATTAAAAATTCTAGCTTTATCATCCTGAGTCTTGGAAATATGAGTCCACAAAGGGATAAAGGGAGCCATAGTTAGGCAGAGATCCATGTACTATACAAAGAAGCAGCTGAGAGAAACCAAGATCTGGGGAATGTCAGCCATGGGAATATATGAGGATCACCTTGGGGTATAGGTAGAACCTGTAAGAAACCTACTGAGGCATAGGATGGTTTGAAAGAATGTCCATATATACCACCCAGCATTTCTACATGGTTAAATTAATCACTTATATTTTCAATAAACAGGTAGCAGAAAATCTATAAAATGCAAAGCAAGGCTGGGGACGGTGCTCAGGCCACACTCTAAATAGAATTAATCTGATTTTCTGCTAATATAATCTAGTATTTAGAACATCCATAGGACCCAACCTTATGTTATGGCTGTAGTCTTTAAAAATCATTTTTTAAAATGCAAGTTTTAC